>NW_023462738.1:0-17350 GCF_013731165.1 Rhagoletis pomonella
AGTGGAAGCAGTAACTCCTCAAGATAACGTAAAAAAAGAACTGACATAATATGAAAACGAAAATGTCACATTTTATGACGATTTTGATGTGTTACAGTGGTGGAATTCTAACAAAAAAAGATTTCCGTTATTGTATAAGCTAAGCTGCAGAATACATGCAATTCCTTCGAGCAGTGCAGCTTCGGAGCGAGCTTTTTCTTTGGGACGTCAGTTGATATCTGAAAAGAGATCAACTTTAGGTGGAAGTGAACTTTTAGTTGGAAAAGTTATGCTTCTCCATTCAAATATTGATGAAAAATTTATAAATTATGTATTAGAAAAAGAAGTTTAAACTGAAAACCATAAATTTTTTATGAAAAAAATTTTGTTTTTTATTACTACTGTGTTTTGTGAAAACATTTTTCTTTTTTATTACTTTTGTTATGTTTCTTTCTGATATATAAGAAAATGAAAATAAAATTGAGTCACAAAAAATTAAAAAACATATTTTCTATTTCTATAAACATACAATTAATCGCTTTTAAATTACTTGTAAAATGGTGTAATATTTGTTTACAGGCAACACTGATAGCGTCGCGTGTTCGGTTTTTGTGGCTGTTGCTTGTGTGTATGTTGTGGTTGCAAGCGCAAATGAAACTGTGTATACCATGAAGAGTGCAGTATTTTCATTGTACTCTTCCCACAATTGCCTTTATTCAACAGTACACAATGGTTTTGTGCATAGCTGTTTCTAGATTTTCTATATTCGCTGTACACTCAACTACAAAGCCAACGACAATCGACACACGCGTTTGAAACGAAGGCAATGCTGTACACTTTTTAGCGTCTTGCGCACATGTTATAGGTTCTGGATGGGATTATCTTTGTCATAGGCTAAAAAAAAAGTTTAAATACTTCCTAAAAATGGAACTGCGGGACTTTAAAAATCCTATAGAATCTAACAAACATGCCCACATAACAGCGCTGCTTAGCGCTGAGACCGCCCTCTGCTGTTAATTCGTATGGAATGCATCGTATAGTAAAGGTTATGTATACATATGTTGATTCTTATGTTAAAAAAACAAATATGTATGTACAGTTCATTGAAAAACAACCCTACAAGAAAAGTGATAGTCAATTGATTGATCATGTGATACTCACTGGTGATGGAAATGTCCATCAAACACTCCCATCACGTTTTTAAGGCCAATGTGCAAAAAATGATGAAAACAATGTACATATACATGTGATTTTTTATCTTCTTTCAACTTATGGTCTTATTTAATGATCCCTTTTTAACCAACGCAAAATTTGCAAATGTATTAGTAAGATAAATGAGAATGTGTTAGTTTCCATCACTCAATTCTTGTAGGGAATGTACCCTACAAGAAATCTTACTGCCAAATGGCCGGTCACCTGACGGTCAGTGCTGATGCAATAATGCTGCAATTTCCTCATCAGAAATTCGGGGGCAATATGAAAAACCTGACCAGTCCTTTTGTGTAGATGTGACTATGCGTCCCTTTCTCACATGGGGATTTTACCAGCAATGCTAGAAGGTCTCTTTTCTACTTATTGTATTTCCTAAGGTTATTTTTACACATATTTTCTGTGTACTGGTGTATGTTTTAGTGCGTTAGTGAAGAGGTCAGAAAAAAAGTCTTTTTCTTGTAGAATAGGCAATTATGTATGTAGAGTCGTTTATGTTGCCACAAGGAGCAACTATCATTGCTGTTAGCACTTACATTTGTATATGCATATTTACATACATACATATGTATGTAACGGGTGATTTTTTAAGAGCTTGATAACTTTTTTTTAAAAAAAAACGCATAAAATTTGCAAAATCTCATCGGTTCTTTATTTGAAACGTTAGATTGGTCCATGACATTTACTTTTTGAAGATAATTTCATTTAAATGTTGACCGCGGCTGCGTCTTAGGTGGTCCATTCGGAAAGTCCAATTTTGGGCAACTTTTTCGAGCATTTCGGCCGGAATAGCCCGAATTTCTTCGGAAATGTTGTCTTCCAAAGCTGGAATAGTTGCTGGCTTATTTCTGTAGACTTTAGACTTGACGTAGCCCCACAAAAAATAGTCTAAAGGCGTCAAATCGCATGATCTTGGTGGCCAACTTACCGGTCCATTTCTTGAGATGAATTGTTCTCCGAAGTTTTCCCTCAAAATGGCCATAGAATCGCGAGCTGTGTGGCATGTAGCGCCATCTTGTTGAAACCACATGTCAACCAAGTTCAGTTCTTCCATTTTTGGCAACAAAAAGTTTGTTAGCATCGAACGATAGCGATCGCCATTCACCGTAACGTTGCGTCCAACAGCATCTTTGAAAAAATACGGTCCAATGATTCCACCAGCGTACAAACCACACCAAACAGTGCATTTTTCGGGATGCATGGGCAGTTCTTGAACGGCTTCTGGTTGCTCTTCACTCCAAATGCGGCAATTTTGCTTATTTACGAAGCCATTCAACCAGAAATGAGCCTCATCGCTGAACAAAATTTGTCGATAAAAAAGCGGATTTTCTGCCAACTTTTCTAGGGCCCATTCACTGAAAATTCGACGTTGTGGCAGATCGTTCGGCTTCAGTTCTTGCACGAGCTGTATTTTATACGGTTTTACACCAAGATCTTTGCGTAAAATCTTCCATGTGGTCGAATAACACAAACCCAATTGCTGCGAACGGCGACGAATCGACATTTCACGGTCTTCAGCAACACTCTCAGAAACAGACGCAATATTCTCTTCTGTACGCACTGTACGCATTCGTGTGGTTGGTTTAATGTCCAATAAAGTAAACTGAGTGCGAAACTTGGTCACAATCGCATTAATTGTTTGCTCACTTGGTCGATTATGTAGACCATAAATCGGACGTAAAGCGCGAAACACATTTCGAACCGAACACTGATTTTGGTAATAAAATTCAATGATTTGCAAGCGTTGCTCGTTAGTAAGTCTATTCATGATGAAATTTCAAAGCATACTGAGCATCTTTCTCTTTGACACCATGTCTGAAATCCCACGTGATCTGTCAAATACTAATGCATGAAAATCCTAACCTCAAAAAAATCACCCGTTATTTAATTACGCATAAAAACCCTCCGCTAAGTTTTTTTATACATAAGTAAGTGCAGTATTAAAAGCAGCAACTCTTATCCATCTACATCAGTGGTGCACAGCGTTGGCAGAGCTCCCAAACAAGGGCAATATTTTTGTATCTGTATGTGTGTACTCAGCAAAACAGCTCGCGCATTTAATGCTTACTTCATAAACGCAAACTGACCGGCTGCTAGCAACGCATAAGTTCGGTAGTAGCTGTGCACACACGACTTGTATGTGAAAGCCGAGTAGCTCCCGGAGACTCCCGTGTGCACCACTGACTGAAATTTCAGATTGTACCTAATATCATAAAACAAATGTACCTAAATCAGACAGATTGTACCTAAAAAAATTTACATCATTCATTTGTAGTTTTATTATACATTTTTTTTAAAACATGAATACAAAGGATAGATGTACTTTAAACATGATTAGGTTTTTTTTTTTTAACTGAGCCTATATCTATAGACTATAGTCTAATGGGAATCGAAGAAGCGTTGTTTTTGTTTAATTTTGACTACTGAAAAATATTGGCGCAAAAGACAAAAAACACACTTCTTTATCCAGCTTTTTATAAAACAACAGGAAAAGTCTGCTAGAAAATAATCAAATTGCCGTAAGTAACTTCGAAAGCATTTTAAATATATTTCCAGAAATCAAAAAGCGAATATGGGTCAAATAGCTATAGTTCTCATCTAAAAAAAATATGAAATTTGAAGACACCCCAGACTGGACTGTATGTAGGGATGCAAACGATGCATCGATGTTTTCAAAACATCGATGTTTCGTCCAAAAAAATCGATGTTAATATCGATGTTTTGCTGGAGGATACATCGTCGATACATCGACTAGGAAAGTGAAAAGCATCGACATCGTTCACACACTCCGTTCGTATTGTGCCGAACGACCAGTGGCATGCGAGCGCTTGTTTTCGGAAGCTGGTGCACCCATCATTCAGGATAGAAGCAGGCTAGATTATCAAAGCTTGTTTTCTGAACTAATTTCAAAATGTTTATTCATGTTTAAATAAATAAGATTTACATATTTAAGATACATCATAATAATAAAACAGGTGCAAGTTTTAAGCGGCTAAAAATCGCTTTGATTTTTAATGATTTTTTTGGCGGCTTTTGCGTTTTTTTTTTTTCAAATAAAAGGTTAAAAATCAAGGCGATTTTTAACGGCCTTTTCTAAAAATTCAGATAAAAAAGTTCAAAATTAAGATAAAAATGTGTTGAATTTTTCAAAGTTTTGTATAAAGTTATGGTTTGCAGCGGATATGTGAATCTAGTTCTTTCGAGTTTAAAAAATATTTCAGGCTACATTTTATTTAGTGTAGTAGATGAGATATTAACACATCGGTAAAACATCAATGTATCGTTTTTATAACCATGTTTTTTGACATCGATGTTTGTTGCGGAAACATCGATGTTTTTAAGAGCGATGTTGCATACATAACTGTATGGTTTTAATTATGTCATATTTTGACAACAAAATTTTTTGACATATTTTGACACAACTTTCTTTCCTTTATCCCTACTTTTACCGATTATATTATGGGCGAAAAACTTACAAATAGCCACTTTAACAGCGCATGTACACGCCTGAAGGTCTGTTATGATCTAAATCAATCAAAATACCATTTTTTAGTCTCATTTGACAATTTGTTTTCACTTATTTGACTTAGTGAAAATAAGCGTTAAGATTAATAGAAAAAAATTACGAATTTGAGGATAGCTAAGTAAAGTGTTAATTTTTCGTAGTAGCTGCTCTAAAAACAGTGTAAGATGTTTAAGATAATACTTAATATGACTTTTTTAAATTCTTCCTTTTGACCACTTTTCTTTAGAATTGTTTATTGTTCAAAATGAAAGCGAAGCTTCTCCTGTGCCTACAAGTAAATATGTTAGCACGGTAAAGGAAAAAGAAAAAAAATATAAAAATGCATCTGATCAAAAGATGATTGTACCTAAAATCTAGTGGCTGTACCTAATGTACCTTTAAGTCATCAAACGTCGGAAAAAGGTACAATTGTACCAACTTTTTCATCCCTGCTACATATGTATATCGCAAAGCTTGAGAACGGCTGAACCGATTTTTTTGAAATTTCGGACACCTGCTGCAGACGTTCAAAGGATGGTTATGGGCTAACAAAAGTCTCGATATATAAAAGGGGCGTGGAACCTCCCATACAAACTGGAAATGTTCATGGTAGAGTACTGAAACTTGGTGTGGAGATACACAAAATCAATCGCATAATCTTGGAGAAAAATTAGACATATTGGAAAAGAAGCGTGGCACTTCCCATACAAACCGAATTTTTCATACTGCATATCTCTGGAGATGTTCATGGTAGAGTACTGAAACTTGGTGTGGAGCATTAGCGCACACAAGGGGTGGGTTTTGGGGTTCAAACCCCCCCTAAAGCTAATAACCTCAAATACAAACTGTATCTTAAAGCTAAGAATCCAGCCCTCAAGGAAATTTTAAGAAATATTTATTATAATTTCTGTTTCTTGAAAAAGCGCTTTGCTTTTGCTGTAAATTTTCATGAGGAAATGAATATACGAGCATTTTTTTCTTGAGAGCTGATTTAAGAAATTTTGGTAGAAGAAAATTTCGTTTTATATGAATTTTTGGTTTTTCTTGAGAGTTCAGTTAATTTTTTCGGTGTTCGAAATATTAAAAAAAATTAGAAATCGTGAAAAATCACCATCTCTATCGAAAGCCAGAAACCAGAAATCGAAAAAAGGAACATAAAAGTGCAAAAATTCATGGAATCAATAAATTTATTTTTACTGAGTCTTATTTAAAATTTTTTCTTAGGTACTTTTGAAAGTTGAGCGCATCTTGAGTTTACAGCACTTTTTATTAAACAAGTAGTTTTTAAGGAAAGAACACAACGGGCTTCAATTCTTATATTCAAATTAAGGGGTACCGTTAATTTCTTCATGATCCAATCATCGGATCTCTAAACCAAATTACGGGACGAACCTTGAGGTACCATCTTTCTACAAAAAAATGATTATTGAAATCGGTTCACGTAGACCAAAGTTACGTTTCCGGCGAATTGATAACCTCCCCTTTTTTTAAAGTCGGTTAAAAGTGTTTGAGTTCTGTTAATCTTATGTAAATAAAGTGCAGTTTATGAATTTTAAAACGTTTATTTATTTATTACATACTGTACAAAAAACTTGCATAAATATATTTTAAAGAGCGTATTATCTGAAGAAAATTTTCAGTATTTTCCGGTGATATATCTTCAGAAATATAAAACCCCCCCTAAAATATATTCCTGGGTGCGCCCCTGGTGTGGAGATACACAAAATCAATCGCATACTCTTGCAGAAAAATTTGAGCTATTGGAAAAGAGGGCGTGGTACCTCCCATACAACCCAAATATTTTATACAGCATATTTCTGGAAGCGTTCATGGTAAAATTTTTGAACTTGGTACGGAAATATAGGAAGCAATCACATACTCATGGAGAAAAACTGGAGTTATTGGAAAAGAGGAGTGACACCTCCTACACAAACCGAATTTTTCATACTGCATATCTCTGGAAATGTTCATTGTAGAGTACTGGAACTTGGTGTGGAAATATATAAAATCAATCGCATATTCTTTCACAAAAATTGGAGCTACTGGAAAAGAGGGCGTTGTATCTCCCATACAACCTGATTGTTTTGTACTGCATATTTCTGGAAGCGTTCATGGTAAAATTTTTGAACTTGGTACGGAAATATATGAAATCAATCACATACTCATGGAGAACAAGTAAGAGCAGCGCTGTCTTCGGCTATGCCGAAGGCTTCATACCTTTCATGAGCATCTGAAAATGTTACTTTAACAGATTACTGCATTTGGAAAAATTTATATATTCACAGCATTCATAGTATCTCCTCTACGTATGAGTAGTCCACTTGCAAAGTGCGCTATGCAAATTTTTTTCGATTTTTAGTTTTTGATGGTTAGCGTACCAGTCTTTAAAGTAGTTTCATGTACACTAACAATATAGTGAAAAATCTTTATATATTCAAATCAATGTTCATCAAATGTTAGCTTCTCTAGCAAAAGTCGCTATAATATTTACTGTATTTATATATACACTTTCAAAAGTCGCTATAATATTTATGCGTACGTATTTATAAAAGTACAAAAGTCTCCATCATCTGATGAACTTAGAAAACTGCAAGAAAACGTGGTAGTTTCGGTGCCTAGTGGAAGACGTCTTAAGAATGAAGGAGACCAATTTTCATGGAAGAGAGAACGCGAAAAGCTTATAAAAGCAGTCTATATAAAACTTACTGTTTTAAAACTCGCTATATTTAATTTCTATATATAAAATTTGCACACACTGCGATTTTGTTTTTTAATGTTATTAGGCTATTTTTATCCAAATTTTCAGATAATAAAAAGAAATATACAATTTGGATGTAACTTGTTGTTGTAGACGTTTACTTACTATTACCAAATCACATAACGCCGTTTGCAAGTGGACTACTCATATATAAAAAATCATATCTAAACAATCAGAGTTATGGAAGATATACCTTATATAGCAACAATCTAAGTGATTTTGACTGCTGTGTGATCGGTATGTAAACCGGTAACACAATTTAATGGGTTTACATAAAGTATATATATCGCAAAGACTGGTATCTGAACAATCAGTGGTATAAGAGATACAGCTCATACAGCATACATTTTGACGATTTTCTCAGTAGACTTTGTATTATTATTTATAAAATAGCTTAAGAAATTTATCGGTTTTCTCCTTCTTTTTTGGCGCTGTAACCGCCTAAGCGATTTTGGCCGAATTCAGCAAAGCACGCCAGTCGTTTCTCCTCTGTGCCAACTGACGCCAATTGGAAACGCCAAGTGAAGCCAAGTCCTTCTCCACCTGATCTTTCCATCGCAGTGGGGCCCTCCCTCTTCCCCTGCTACCACCAGCGGGTTCCGAGTTGAATAGTTTCAGAGCTGGAGCGTCGGTGTCCATTCGAACGACATTAGCTGTCCAAATAAAGGAGTGTTACAGTAAAACCCCACATCTGAACAAGTAGTTGCATGGGGGCAATAAACAGGTTATAGTGATCCAATCTTTGTTAATTTTACTGCAAACTTTCTGTTGATAATGAGTGAAAATAGTGTGAAATTTCATGTTTTTAGCTGCATATATGGCGGAGTTATAACGAAAGTTCTCATAACTGAACAATCATGCTGCATTGTTATTTTCTCCGTAAGTATTCTGTTAATAATGATTGAAAACGGGGCGAATTTTGATGTTCCTAGCTGAATAAATGAAGAAGTTATAGCAAATCTCATATCTGAACAATCAGTTGTATGGTGGATGTAAGTTATAGCGAACCGATCTTCGCCATTTTCACTGAAAGTATTCTTTTGATAATGAGTGACAACAGTGCAAAATTTCATGTGCCTAGCTACTTAAATGGAGGAGTTATAACGAAAAATCTTATATCTGAACAATCAGTTGTATGAGGTTGTAGTGACTCGATCTTTGTAATTTTCACTCTAAGTTTTGTGTTGATAATGGGTGGAAGTATTGCAAAATTTCATGTTCTTAGCTGCATAAATGGAGAAGTTATAACGAAAAATCTCATATCTGAATAATCATTTGCATGGGAGCTATATGTTATAGTGGTTCGATTCTTCCGGTTCCGACAAATGATTAATATATTATAAAAATACACCCACCTACCCAATTTGATCCGCATATCTTGAAAACTGAGAGACTAGATTGCATACAAACATACGGACATACAGACAGAAAGACAGACAGACAGACAGACATACAGACAGACAGACAGACAGACGGACAGACGGACATGGCTAAATCCACTCAACTCGCCGTTCTGATCATTTAACTCTACATTTTAATGGATCCATCTCTTCTTATTCTGGTACTTACAAACATCGGACCAAAGTTATAATACCATTTCATGCTTATGAAAGGTATAAAAATTGGAAGTATTGGAAGAGGGCGTGGTACCTCCTATCAAACCGAAATTGTCATACTGTATATCTCTGGAAATGTTCATGGTAGAGTACTGGAACTTGATATGGAGACATATTTATCGCATAGTCATGGAGGAAATATGGAGCTATTCGAAAAGGGGACGTGGCACCTGCCATACAAACCAAATTTCATACTGCATATCTCTAGAAGAGGTCATGGTATAGTACTGGTCCACTACTACTACTACTCTTACTGGAACACTTCGTATGGAGATATATGAAATTAATCCCATACTCATTGAGTAAAATCGGCCGCTGTGGTGTAGTGGTAAGCAGTGCGCGCTTTCACTCATCAGCACCTGGGTTCAAACCCTGGTCAAAGCAACATCGCAAAAAAATATAGAAAAAGGTTTTTTCTTAACAGCGGTCGTCCCTCGGCGGGCAATGGCAAACCTCCGAGTGTATTTCTGCCATGAAAAACAGCTTCTCATAAAAATACAATCGCCGTTCGGAGTCGGCGTAAAACTGTAGGTCCCTCCGCTTTGTGTGACAACATCAAGGCGCACACCACAAATCGGAGGAGAAGCTCGGCCAAACACTAACATATGTGTAAGCGCCAATCTATTATTATTATCATTGAGAAAAATGGCCTCTTTGAAAATAGAGCGTGGAAAAGTAGAATCATACTGACTGTGTATATAATTCTTCTGTAGGTATATTTGTGAGTGAAATCCCAAATGACTGGAGGGATTTTAAAAAAGTTTTGTGTGTTTCTTTGAGTGGGTCTCTGGATAGTTTAGTTTCACAATTTAATCTGCCAGTTGGCCCTGGCAAAAATATAAAATATTTTTTATGATCCGATTAGGCAAATATTCAAAACATGCATTGGAAACGGTACAGGCAGTCCAATTTCCAGGTGGTGCAGAGGTCGAGTTTTTACTAAAAATCGAAAAGGTGCCGTAAATGTCAGACTAAATCGACCTGTTGCACCATTGAATATATCGAACTCTCGTGTGTTACGATTGGCCCAATGGATGTGATTTGCCAATATTTAGTCTGTTCCAATAGCAGTCCGGTTTACAGGATTTAGTCAGAACTTACAGGAAGTCGTTCCTATTGACATAAAACCTGTAAGTGGGAACCCATTTGAGAGAGTAACTGAGCAACTGTTCCTAGTCAGAAGTTACAGGATTTAGTCCGGAGTATTTTTTCCTGTAAGTTCATGAAAAGTGTCAAACGATCAGCTGATTTACATGTGCAAACAAAAACTGAAAGCGGTGAAAGCTAAGAACCTTTTATTTGTTAAAAAATGGAAGTAAACAGCGAAATATTTTAATATGTATAGATTTTAATAAATATTTAGTGATATTTCAGCTAAATCAGTGTTGTACAAATGACATGTAAACAAACCGACTGACGTTTTTACATGAAATAATGCTTTTTGCGTTCCTATGCACTTATGCATCTGTTCTCCTTTTACTCTCATTTGAGAGCGTAAACTTGTAGTTTGACAGTTCCACAGGTTTTAGTACGAAGTTCAAAGGAACAGACTAACTATTATGCGTTAAAGTTTCATTTGAAGAAACCAGGGTTGAGTTCTGCAGTGGTAAATCTCAAATCACATCCTTTCGAAATATTTAAAAGCCAGTTTCATGAACGCAATTTAATAAAAATTTATTTTTTAATTTAATTTAATATAGAACCTGACAGAAAAAAATCATTTTTCGCTTAAATTGCTTTTATGAAACTGGATTTTAAAGTATTTCATCTCAGTCTATGTATGTGTATTGTATTTCTGTTGAACAAGGATACGCATTCATTTTGAAACTATACCAACTATAAGATAAAGTTTCTAGGGCACATTCACTATAGATCCGGATCATTGCTGCCACCAGGGAACTTCTCATGGACATAACACTTGCGTTAGGTTATATAAGGCGGCAAATGATCACGAAACCATAGTCTTCTTAGCCGATGAATGTGCCAGTACAAATCGTAAATGTTGATTGTTGGAGAAACTGTTGGACCAAAATGTTTAAATTCAAAATCTAATTTTGGGCGGGACGAAGTTCGCCGGGTCTGCTAGTTAGTTATAATTCAAAATATATTCAACAAAAACAAATAATTTAAAATAGATATATTAGCAGCCTCTATTATGCTATCTTTATTATAGAAATGTATGTGCGCTATGTGTTTTCTGCCATCTGCTGTAATTATTTAAGATGTAAACGTCTTGGCTGTTCACCAAACCGGTCTATAGTTTTATCAATAACCTCAGGATCTGTGGTTCTGTGATACAAAACTTTCGATGTATGCTTAGAAGACACCAACCTAAAGACAAAGTAATAAACAATTGAACTCTAAATTTATTTATAGTTTACCGTTCAATCCATTTTCGCTCATTGTCGACGCAGCCAGGTTTCCACCTTTTTTAAATGAAAGTGCTTTGAAGTTAGAGAGAATAACTTGATACGGTTTTAAATCAATTTACTAATTATTTTGTTAGCAGTGTGTGTATAACTTGTTATATAGTATTTATATGAGACATTCTTTTTCATAACGGACACCAAATTTGGTGCCACACTTTCGATTGGCTTCAAAATTTTTTATGGGTTCTATACATGAAATAAGCTAACACGTGTTCGAGTCATTTTTTTAACTTCATTTAAAAGCTACAGAAACGGTTTTAATATTGCTATATTTAAGATGGTCAAGATTGTCCTAAAGCTAAAGCGACTAACCTCTAAAAACGGGCGTGGCAATTGTAGGACTAAAGTTTACAAAACGCAGATTTTATTGCTGATTTCAGCAGAATATCGCTTCGATAACAACATTTCCACAACCTTTTCAATCAAAGAATATTCTAGAAATAGGCCTGGCTATATTAAAACCAAAGTTCAAAAATTTAGACTTTATTGTGGATTTCGCCAGAATATCTATATCAATCCATGGAACAAATATTTTTAACGAAGCGATATTATTATTTTTGTATTATTCATATGAATTTTGTTCGCTGGGTTGGAGCTGCTTCGGCCGATGGAGTAAAAAGGCGAAATGTTTATATTTTTCCCTTGTCCCTCCTACGCTTTTCGACACTCTCATGTCATCTTCAGGGAGTCTGTTTTATTTAAACGATAAACAATAAACATGAAGAACGAAAACCATGATTAACAAAAATATAATAATAGTTGCATACATACATATATAAATAACAATAGTTACATACATGTATACTTAACAATAATTACATACACACATACTATACTACTTGAAACTCACATTAAATATTGACAATAATTTTACATTAATTTGGACAATTTGAAAGTAGTAAAACATTTAGGAAGAATTATTCGACCATATTCTTATTTATATTTTAATTTTATTACGGCTGCAAATGTGTTGTCGACGTCTTCCTTAAAGTTGATTGCGTTGTCCAATTGTTGTTGTATTCGTAGGCTATCCAGTGTTATTCTCCTTCTTTCTCCCCTTTCGATGTCCAAAATTTCTGTGTGGCCGAAGTCCGCTATATGTTCGTGCGTTGCCAAGTGTTGAGCTAGGGCTGTTGTCATCTTTTTGTTTCTCGCGTCCGCTCTATGTTCATTAATTCTTATACCCAATATTCTGCCGAAATCTTCAATAAAATCTGCGTTTTGCTAATTTTAGTCCAGCAATTGCCACGCCCATTTCTAGGGCTTTGTCACCTTAAAGAAAAATCTTGCCACATAAATATTATATCTGGATATATATTCTACCGGAATCCGCAATAAAATTTTACTTTTTGCAAAAACCCGATGTTTAACACCTTACCAAATATATCTTAACCTAGGGTGTCGAGAAAAGATTAGAAATAATTGTTGATACCCACAAAATAAATAATAAAAATTTTTTATAGAGAATTAAACAAGGATTACGATGGTGTAATTTTAAATCCCTAATTTACTGGTCTTCACTAAGCAAATCAACTTCAAAAAGTTCAACTGTTAATAGCTAAGTTAGCTTTAGCACAATCTTGACCTCCTTATATGTAGAAATGTTAAGCCCGTAGCTTTAAAACGACGTTAAGATGAAGTCTCTACGATCAGCATAACCCGAGATATAACGATTTGAAGATGTACATGATTAGTCAGAATCACGAAAAAATCCCAATTTTGACAGATCATATCTCCGAAGAAAAAAATTACCCAAACACGTGTTAGCTTATTTCATGTATAGAACCCACAAAAAAATTTGAAGCGAATCGGAGACATGCCCCTACCTGGCTACGCCCATGAATTTGAATATGAAGATAAATGGTCTGTGGACAAAAGGGATCTCTTTACAAAGTACTGCATCGTCCTTTCAGACGATGCAATAAAAGATGCAGGTATTTTTTAACAGTAATGTTCTTCGATAGTATCGTAAACGTTCTAGTATACCTTTGCATTTCTTAGCCTCCACATCTTCCAGCTGAAGAACTATCTATGAAAACTTAAAAAAATTGTTTCACAAATATTTTGGAGACCGTTAGACCCGCCTCAGTTTAGCTACCTCATTGCAATAACAAGATAAAAATGTGCACTAAATAAACAAATTAAAATAAAAAAAAAACCTTGTCGCTATGAATTGAACCCGAGACCAACAATGTGGTAATCGAAAACGCATCCATTCAGCTACAGTACCACAGTCATTCCCCATCGTCAGCGTTGCCGTTTTCACTCCGATCGGAGCAGGGCCGGCCGCAAGATTTCTCTTTGGGGGGACGGTTCAATGTAACGTCATTTGCAACAACCGAGAATATCATTGTTTTATTTAGAGTATTCAGCATATTATATTTAGTTGTGGATATACCCGTATTGCAGCACAACTCAAAGAAGTCTCATGATGCATTATTTACTAAATTATTCTGCTTTCAATAATGCAATTCACCGAGCTACAGGTAGGGTTGCCAGATTCTGAAACGGAGAAAGGAGTACATTTCTATTTTCGATAGAAAAAAAGCAGTACAGAACTTAAAAAAGGAGTACAATTTTTGTTTTAATTTTTTTGGGCAATTGATTGTTACAAATTACCATTATTTAGATACAAACAAACTCGGATATCATAGAATAAATAATAAATGTTAAAAATAAATAACTAAGTTCTACAAAAGAATTCCAGGCTATTCCTGAATGTATGGCAATTTTTTTATTATATAATTTAAAATTTTTCTGATTTTTATACCCGAGCGCCCTGCACATACCTGCCTACGACCATGCTTACACCTTTTCACTATCACACTTAACTTTACTTACTAAGTAGTGTTTGCCACAATATGAATGGCAAAGTACAGGGCGTAAAGGTTTTTCGAAAAATAAAAGAGTCTGTTTAGGTCCGCGACCTAAATATATTGCACCACCCTAATACGCGTTTTGTCACTTGATGTAAGAGCACACAAACACATATCACAGCGCACGGCAGTGCGCGCGAGTGACGAAAGCAGCAACAGTAGCATGCTGACTCGCTTATATATACACGAGATTTGGAAGTTTTTATCCAGACGTCCAATCGACATGTTTGATATATCGTTGGAAAGGTCTTGCAGAGTGTGTCCGGAAAATATATTCAAGCTTCGAAAACGATTAACCGGATTCTTAAAAATTAGGCTAAAGTGTTGCGAAACAAAAAAGGTTTTTGCGCTTTTGCCGGTTTTAGGGGGCATATGGGTACATCCAACATATTTAGTGTTATTCTATAGGCCAATACCTTTCAAACGATACTATATATATTAAGTTCCGGCCACTAGTTGGAAAGATATAGAGGTAAATGTGTTTTGGTTCGTGTCTCCACTATGAGATGCTTTGGTATGTTTGTGGCGTCTGTACGTACCATCATTTAATTATTTTCAAACTTTCAGGAATTAAAGTACACAAAAAACTAAGAAGGTTTTGTTCCAGGATGTTTTGATTCGTATGTCTGTGTGGGCGTGGCTGCTGCCTGAAATGCGAAAAAAGGAAATTTTTTTAACTACCACTGAGGCCGCACTACTCAGTCCATGTCATTGATGTGGATATCAGTAGAAGGGTCTTCAAACAAGCTATCTAATGCTATCTTTTGTGTTTATAAAACGCAATAACGTTATCACCTGAAAACTAAAAATCGGGCTGCTGAAAATAGAGATTTCGGGCATTTTCTCAAAAACCGGTAAGTCGATTTTATTCTAAGTTTCCACAAGTCTAGCCCAAAACCTTAGCTTTCATCTGGTATATAGCTTATGTCTGGGAAAACTCTTGTTGTGGAGATATTGCTTTTCAAATTGAAAAAATGTCGCTCCAAAAAGGGTCAAATGGTTAAAAATTAACATATCCGTCTAATTTGGTTACCTTAAGATATAAAAATAACATACCTAGTCCCCCGAAAAAAATCGCCCATTCTCCGATTGCCACTTAAACCGAAATTCCCTGCAAATCGGGGAATTTCCCGCGAGTTGACAATTTGAAGGATGCAGCTGTGCTAATCACTTCGTACATGTCTTGGAAACCACAATTTGTGTGTATTTTAGAGTTTTTTTCAGTCACATGCCGAAATTGTAACATTCTTCCCCATTTTAATTGCAGGTATGTACACAATATTTAACTATGCTACATGGGTTTATCACCCGCACTTAACCTACCTGGTATTTACCTATAGTTGTACATAAATATGTTTGTATGAATGCATTTAGTTCACTCAATGTTCCGCTAGAAAAAATCATTAGTTTAATAGCACGAGTGTAACACCGTACACGTGATAGAAGTAAAACTTCTTAAAAAAAAGCACATGTGTGCGCCCCACACCCAGTAGAAATCTTAACAACAATTAAACTACGAGGCAATCAGACGAATACAGTTGTATATTGTCCAAAGTTGGTACCAAGTTTATAAGTTTTTATCATTTCTCATATTTTTTTTATTTTTAATTTTTTCAATCATATCCTTGATCATCCTTTTTCGCTTTATTCCGTATTCGAAAAACTATGTGTTTCAATGGACACATCGATTTGAATACATAATTTAGATTTAGAGAATATTTTTAGCAATTTATTTGAGAAAAATAAAACATTTAGTTTATTGTTTGTATTTTCGTCGATTTTAAATTTGCTACCCCAAAATAATTGATATCAAATAAAACACCTCTTTGAGGTAAAATTTTCGAGTGACGAAAGCTGAACTAGAAACACAAAATATATGATATCAATTTCGTGACGAAAATTGTACGCATTTTTTAACTGCCTTTCAAACGTATGGAAAATCTTTTTTTATTTATTCGGAACGTTGCGAATTTCCGTTTACTGCTAGAAACACAATAAAAAAATAAAACAGAACTTTTGCAACGATTCGTATGAATAAAAAAGATTTTCCATACATTTGAACGGCAGTTAAAAAATGCGTATAATTTTCGTCACGAAATTGATATCATAAATTTTGTGTTTCTAGTTCAGCTTTTGTCACTCGAAAATTTTAGCTCAAAGAGGTGTTTTATTTGATTGAAGTTACGGCTAACTTTCCAGCCGCTAACGATAAGCCCCACTGCACGGTAACTTAGTTGAGGGGAAACTTAACGAAAGTTACTGTGCGGTGGGCTACATCCCTTTTCGTTTGTTAGCAATTTTTCACTTCTTAGAAGACCGTCTGAAAGGAGATATCGCAGCTGTCACACCTCGTCTGGTAAGCCAATTCTTGTGTATCAAAATATTTAAACGCACAGATAACTACAAATAAAACGACCTTTGATTTCAATGTACTAAAACCACTGTGTCTTTTATTTATTCTTATTTTTTCGTTACATTAACTTTACGCTGGTGCGCTCCATCTTTGTGCGACGCCACCTGCGTAAATAGAGTCCTTCAAAGATTTTGCGAAAAAGGTATTTTTTGCTAATTAAATAGTTTACTTTAATTTTATTAATTAGTTTTAAAACTTTAATCCTTATTTCCATTTGCCAGCTTTGGGAGATAAGTACATGCTTTTTCAGGTGTATTTTTTTCTTAGATTTAGTATAAAAAAAAGAAAACTGTATAGGTATAGGGTTGGTCGAATGAATGGCCTACTAGTCACCAGTTCCGAGTCTTTTCGATTGCTGAGTATGAGGCCTTATGTTGGACAAAAGACGGAGTATAAAGGAGCCAAATGGAGGAAATTAGCCTTTGGTTACAGAAGATATCGTCACTACACACGAATAAAGGAGCGCTAGTGTTTTGACGGCGAAACAAGGCGCGTAAAAAAAATTTTGCGAAAAAAGCCGCGTAAAAAAATGTTGCGAAAAAATATGCTTATGAAAAACTTCGGC
>NW_023462739.1:0-17345 GCF_013731165.1 Rhagoletis pomonella
CTATAGATAGATTTTCTTATAAAGCTGCCAAAGAGAACAGCTTACGGGTACACAACGAACCCTGCCTGAAAGCATTTACTTTGAAACGCTTCTCGTTTTATTGACTGGGTATCTATTTATTTGATGCTCATATTTCACCGGCTGCTTCGTTAATTAGTGGAGTTTGTAACTTTATTAGCAAAAAGTTCAACAGTGTTATCATCAATTTTCAGCTAAAACCGCTAAAACTCAATGTCGCTGTCGACACTATAATATACTGCCAGTCAACAAGTTGCTGTGACTGCTGGTAATGTGTTGAGTTTTTGAGGATATTTGAAATTTCCACTTATTGCCAGTTAATCGGTGATGCGTTTATTCGCAACACATAAAACTCTTAAACTAGACTAAATGCGATTGAAACGCCTCAAAGTAAAATACTCTAATTAATCTGTCATGAAATCTATATATAATTTATAGTATGTGCAAGCATTCATTTATTTTTAAAAAACATACACACATATAACGGTATACATGTCTTCTGTATTGGGAAGGATTTAAAATTATCTAAAACATTGAAATTGGTGCCCACTTCTGGGGCTATGGGCTTCCCCTTCCACAGCATTTTTCACCTATTTCCCTTTCTTTATATATGTAAATTACTTTGTGTCGAAAACTTTTCCAACTGAAAATATTTTCTGCAATTTCCTTCAATTCAATGAATAGTTTTCAGCAAAGTTGGGAGTCTAATTCAACCAGAAGCGATTTAATTCAATAAATTCAAAGTCATTATGACTTCCAGTGCTTCCGAATAAATGTATTTGTGCATATGTACATATGTATGCATGTATGCTCAATTTAATTCAGAAAAACATTTCCAACTATCATTCACTGCCAATCGTTGTAATAACCGTAAAAGCAATCTATTGTAAGAATTTAGAGATTTTTTGTTGCGGCAAATACTGGGGTTGTTCACACTTGCCTGGTTATCAGGTTATCTGGTTATTATTCTGTAGTGTATTTTATTGTGGTAAACTGAATAAAAAAAACAAAATCACATAACCAGATAACCAGGCAAGTGTGAACAACCACACTATATTTCAGCAATTACCGCAATGAAATCGCCCTAGTAATAGTTATTTTATGAAGAAAAAAATCAAATTACCCCTTAGGGACGCTCAAATTACACAAAAATGCGCCAAGACACCTAAACTTAATTTTGAGTCGTAGATTGCTGAATTTTAAGTTTACATTGCGCATGAAGAAAATTTTAAACTTTAACTTGGAAAATGTTACTCATACGCCGTGTACGAGTATATAAGCGTCAGTGTTGATATTTGAGGTTTTTAAATTGTACAAAATTAACGACAAAAAACTGTAACTTTTTGAGCTTAATTGTACTTTTCACCATCTCCGTCAATGCACTATCTCCCGTTTTCTTTCAACAAACATACACTTTTTTTCTATTACAGTGAGTTTATCTTTCAGTTCATTGTACAGCTTAAGATGGTGTAGAGTTAATTTACGTAACTTATCATTGAGATCTCTCCTACTAGTCCATAAAGTCACAAATAAATTCTTAAATTATATTCCAAATTTTATAAAAAAAAAATTTAATTAATCTGAAAAATATATAAAAAAAATAGTCCAACCCGGGTAACCGGGTATAATTTTGTCGCGAGATGCACATATATTCAAATATGAAGACAATAACGATAAAAAATTAATACAGAAGATAGATCAGTTTATATTAGGGAAAATAAATCACATCAAATGAGATCAGTAACACTAAAATGGAAGTCCACAGTAGAAATTTTTAGTTTCAACGCATGTAATTTACGTACAATATTTTACTTTCAACCCCCGAGTTATTCAATTCCTTCATTTTCTGCAGGATCGTCATTAGGCAAACTGCATTTCCAAAGATTTTTTCAAAATAAATAGCGATGAGGGATATTTCACCCACCGGTGATAGAAAAAAATCGTAATAACCACAATGCTTAACATGAACATTACCATTCACAATCACGTTTACTTTCAAAATTACAATTCAGAATTTCGTTTTGTACCAAATATGAAATGTAGGTATGTCCATTTACTTAAACGCAAACGGATTAATAATCAAAGTGGCAGAGCTTTCAGCGTTTTGTACAAAACGTATTTTTGATGTTGAAATTGTAATTAATATCGGTAAATTGTACTTTTGTACTTTTTAAAACTAATTGTACTGAAAAAAGTACAAGTGTACTTTAAATATCAACACTGATAAGAATACGGCCATGTGATGAGTAACATTATTTCTTGCTTCAATTTCGTACAAAAAATTATTGCACATTTTCATTTGAATATTCAAATTCGTTCATCGTTATTAGTTTGATTTTTTGTGCAAAACAACAGGCTTTATTTAATACAATGAAAAAAACTACGAAAATTTGTTATTTTTTTATTTGTCAAAGTGTGAATTTTTTCATAAAAATTTAAACATCTTGCGAAATTGCCATGATCTGGAAAAACGGTCTACAGATCCATAATCTACGAACAAATATTAAGTTTACGTGTCTCGGCGTTTTTTGTGTCATTTCAAAACTTTAGACGACTGTGCTATCAAGATTACTAGATTTTGGAAATTTGGCCCGTTTATGATAAAAATTCATGAGATTGAACATTTTTAAATTCGTACGAAAACCATATAAATTTCTAATTTTCAGAAATGAAAAAAAAACGCTACATTTTATGGACTTGTGCGTCGGGTATGAAATGTTTGGTCTCGTCTGCACTTACACTTACATATTTACTTGTCTTTCATTCTATTTAGATCAACTCCTAAAGAGCCCCATCTCATGATTAAAATTTTTCGCATACCGAAATCCCGGAATTGTTAAAATGCTTCGGGATTGATTGCCCTAGTATTCACGGCTGAAGTAAAAACTGGACACAATAGTAGTCTCGGAGAATCCCAAAAATAATCCCGAAACTTTGAAGAGTCCTCAAATATAAAACGTGAAGGATACCGAAAAAGCCCTTATGAAGAAAAGAAAATTATCAAAAAAAATACTCAAAGTTCTTAAAACAAATCCCCAAAAGTAAACCGAAAAGAATCTTGAAAACCGTCAAACAATCAAGGGCAAGTTCCATAAAATCCGAAAAAACCCTTGAAAAGTTACCAAAATCCCAAAAACCACACTCTAAGAAGTGCATGTAAAACTAATACTGAAAAGAGTTTATTTTTCAACGAAAATCCGTGTAAATATGCACATTAGATATTCAAGATTGCATTTTTGAACATGAGATGTTTAAAATATATAGGTGTTTAATATAGGTGTTATCCATACTATAATAAAATATAGTTTGTATGTTTGTCTGTTTGAACTTACTAATCTCCGGAACTACTGAATGGATTTTCATGGGGCGTTAACTGGTATCTAGTGACCACGGACATAACAAGGGGTATAATAAAATGTGATCTGACAAGGGGGCGTGGCACCTCTCATAGGCGTGACTTTGAAAAGGTTCTGCTCTTCAGTCTAATAACTAAAATATTTTTACTTTACAACCCGTTTTTGCTTTTCAACACTACTTTTTGCATTTGTCAACACAAAAGTTGTTATCAGGTGTCACGAATCAAGGTGGGCGTTTGCTAGTATTTAATAAATTTAAATTTCTATGCATTAATGGTATTTTCTTTGTATGCAAAAATGTTGCCTTCTCATTGCCTTTTGCGCACAAATACACAGAAGAGGGCAATGAAAAGGCAACATTTTTTTTTTTTTTTAGAAAATAAAACGCCATAAAAGAGGAAACTGGTTGCCTGGTTACTGGTTAAACAAACATTTTTTAGAGTGCACAAAGCATTTCATTGTAAAAATAGTATTGTCAATCTTTAACTTAACTTTGTGAGCACTGTTTGCTTTGTGTATGTACATCGTCTACCAGTGTGGCCCGCTACTGCTGCTGTAGTCGACGCCTGACTGCATATTGATGGTCCTTTGCAATAATGAGACAACTCAAATTGTAGCGATTTACAGTAGAGCCAATTAAAGTTTTCGCGTTTCATAATTTAGCAATAATATGTCTTGGATCGTAATCGTAATGTGAATTTCAAATTACGAACGCTTTATAAAGATTTAGTAGAAGAATTAGACTGCGAAAGCTATTTGATTTAAACAATAAGTAACTACTATCAAGTAGTTAAACAAAAATAAGTCCACTGGTATTATTAAACAACGACGCCATGCGAACGAATGCCAACTTCGATTTTCTGACAAATGAAACAATTGCACTCCTTTCGGATTGGTCGTTGTTCCACAGAAAAATATTGTAATTTATCTACCTAATCGCTATATAACTTAAATAAATACATGAAATTTTGAATTTTCAGTAATTGCAAAAGGCCATCGATATGTATTTGTTTGTAGCAGAAGCCAGGCAGGCAATAGCAGCGTCACTTGACTTCCAGTAACCGCTTCTTGAATACTTCTGATGTAGAATAAAGTTCCTGATTATCGTACTTTGCATAGCCACTTAACTCATTTTAGTACTTCAGCAGTAGTTCAGCCAGAAGAAAGAAATCGCATTAAATGCATAAACACGAAACGAGCTAAGTGATAATTTGTGAGCAAAAAGTCACCCTTTAAAATGCAACAAATAATGTATGTTCATACATATGTACCTACTCTGTTGTTGTTGTTGCGAAAATGTTGTAGCAGCGGATTCTTGCCATGTACTTAGACACATCTTAACCGGTAATTTCCAACGTACTACAAGCATAGTGCTATATATAGGTACATACGTATGTACATATATACTACGTCCAACCTGAAGGCATAAACTGACTGTTTGACATCATTAGTCACAACAACGGTCGTAAAATTGGCTCGTCGGCCAAGCGTAATAACAGCTCAATCAAAAAGTCTTGAAGTCAAGGCTGGTTGTTGCGAATTCGAAGATCCATGTTTGGTAACCGACATCAAGAGGTACACATCAGATATGTTGGGAAAAGAAGCCAGGCTAATGACAAAGTCACAGAGCCGACAGTATGCCGGATGAGATATCACTGAGACTAATTTTCATTTAGAAGTACGTCTTGGCGTGCGATGCAGCACACCATAATTTCGCTCAGTGTTGAGCTAGCTAGCGTGACTTTCTAGTACTCACCATTTGCCATGCGAGTTTGCTAACTTTAACTTATAAAGCTCATACTTACATACATAGATACATAAGTATACCCGCACGTACATATGCACATAGATTTGGTACATAATCGACCTACTACTAAGTAGTGCTAAGCACACAGTTACTCGTACTAAGCGAACATTCAAAAGCAGAACTTTATTGTTAGAAATTGAGCTTAGAGGCCAATGACGGCAGCTTTGCTCTCTAAAGTAGCAATTTACTGCGAATAAACGTAGGTATACATATATGGACGTATGTACGTACTTTGTTAAGCAGGGATCACGCGATTTGTACATTTGTACAGGTTTGTCCATTTGTACAGGTTTGTCCATTTTCAACGTTACAGAGTGGTGTTGTTTGGAAAGTTGTTATTGAGTTGAACTCATTCTCGTTAAAAACATCGAGACAACACCACTCTGTGACTGCCAAATGTACAAATGTACAAATCTTTTGATCTCTGCTTTACTGCTAATCATCTGCCAATTTAATATGCGCATAGCTTTGTGGCTTTATTTCAATGCCAAAATATGTACATACATACTAGGGCGGGTCGAAAATCGAATTTTATCCAAACCCCTTGGTAATAGTTAAAATATATTGTATCTTGAAGTCATCAACAAGCCTGAAAAATATTAGTATTTTATTTTAATTGTAAGAGCCCGCGCATCGACCGCCAATTGACCCACAGCACACTAGTCGAATAAGACCAATTCTTGTTAAAAATTCTGGGTTCAGTAAAAAGGTTTGATGCATATTGTTAGATAATGAATCCGTTAATGCAAAAGATAAAGTCAAATATCATTACTCGCAGCCTTTTAGCTTATCGTCAATCTCAAAGTTATCTTTTTTCAATAAGTTTTTAATTGTTCTCTTTATAATTGCACTGGCCTATAATCAAGAGATGTAAAGAACAGCATTAATATTGCTGGCGTGCATTTAGGTCGCTGGTTCTAAATATTCTAATCATTTTTTAATATTAGCTATAGTTTGCGAATTTTTGCAAATTTAGGAACAATTTCGGTAGTTCTAATGAAAATCCATTATTTTGGATCATCGTGGAAAAATTTTGTTTATGCAAGTGATTATGGGAACACTGAATAGGCACAACTTCTAGAAACACTCATTAGTTTACTTATGTTTATGCATACAATATAAAAATTGCAAATATAGGAAAATTAAACAAAAAATGTTTCAAAATATTTTTTATTTAAAATAATTTATTTATAATCTGAACGATTTTCATCATATTATTATCATCGATCAGTAACAGTAAGTCTCGCTTCAATTTGGTAATTACTACGTACCGATCGAGCAACATTTACCAAAGTTATATCGAAAAACTTAAGTGGATCTCCAGTTTAAAAAAAAAAAATGTATCTCAAATTGTATAAAAAACGTTTAGATAAAAGAGCCGGATTACAGAAAAGTGTGCCAGGGAGAGACTTTTTTCATTCGAGCTTAATGCAAAGCACTATCGTCCAATTGGAAAGTCCTCAAAAGGATTTCCCAGGATATGTTAGAGACTTTTTACATAATGCAATTAACAAAAATATTTATGTATATCTAAACACTTATTGCACGTCTCCTACTTTCATATAACGGCAAATTTAGAAACCGCGAAAAATGTGATTGTTCGTTTACTAATAAACCGCACCAATTTTCAAGACGGCATAAATGGACTTAAAATGGGCGTTTCTCACAGTAATTGTATTATGTTAATGTATGCAAATAATTATATGCTTGAAACTACTATTAACGTATCAAACGATTCCTAATCTTTGACAATACATGTTTGATTTCATTCACCAGGATCTTGAAAACTGACCAACTCGGCGTGACCAAGTCCATGGTCCTTTTAATATTACATAAACATCCGAAAACATTAAAACGTTTGCAAATAAATATCGTTTCACCTTTTTGTATTTTTCACTTGGTTGCTGAAGTAATGAAGAATTGAAAATTCATGAGGGAAAATTATAGTTTTTGTAAGTTTTATCTTAATATCTTAAAAACTTTAAGACTTATTGAAAAATGATAAATGAACGTTAGGTACCAAATTTAATAACGCTTAATTTAATATACCGTCCTGCTCATAAAAATTAACGCATTACATACATAGATATTACCAGCCGAAGTTTCATTTTCAAAATTCGTACACTTTGGTTCAATTGCGCGGGCTAAAGATAAGTATTAAATTAATCTTTCGTGGCCAATAACAATTGGCTAAGACCTAAGACATCATAATATTACTATTACAATACGGTCAAATACCTTTTATTTTCCCCCATACAAAATCGACCCAGCCTAATACATACATATTGTATCAACATTTTTTTAAGTAGTTGTCAAACGTATTTCCTTATCGAAAGATGTTAAAAGCTCTTATTTTTCTCCCAAAATATTAAGGCTCATCAGGTCTCTCTTCGGTTTTGCTAAAAACCTTCGGAGGAACAGTATTCTTCAAGACCACCGAAGGGCTTACAGCTGCAAACAACTTGTCAAAAATTCCATAATTGTTGTTGTAGCAAGCTCTTAAATTTTTGTTGTATTTGGTTTGCCAACGGAGTATTATTTTCGCATTTTCTTTTGTCTGGTATTTTTTTATAACACGAAGACGAATACGAAATAAACACGAAGACCAAAAATACGACTACGATGAACAGAAATACGCACGAATACGAAGGGGAATACGAGTATCCGAAGACGCATATGAAAACTTCGACTAAAAACTATACGAAGACCAATACAAAGGCAAATACGAATATGAAGAGGATCCGAAGACGAAAACGAAAAAGAAACAAAGATTAAAAAAAGAAGATAAAGCCAAAACTTGTTAAAATATCGCATCCCTATTTATTTTCCCGCCACTGTATAACTAAGCAATACAAATATTTTAACGAACGACTTTCTAATACGAATTACCGTCACTCGGCAACTAGTCAATTGCTTTAAATTTCAGTCAATTTTGTCGTTGTACCCACACACAAATACACAGAAATGCAGCGGGTTTGCTAAAACTTAAGCAGAACACTGCCATTAAGGATAGGAGAAACCTTTGAGTTTCTGTACATAATTGACATCCTCAATCGATTCTATGAAAACGAGAAGCTAACAAATAATTGATGAAAATAATTAAATACAGACTTGTGTTCCGCGAATTATATTTAAGTTTTGAAAGCACACTGAATAGCAAATGAATAGGAACATATCTGTGGTCATGCGGAATAGTAGCTTAAGTCGGAGGACTGGCTTTTGCCAAGCCATTGGAGAACTCTTGGCAAATAAACGTGAAAGGAATAGTTCTGACGGTTAGCAAGTAAATATTCTCATTAAAAATGCCTTGTGAATTAAAGGATAAAAAATGGCGAATTACACTAAAGCCAGCCTACCGACTTAAGCTACTATTCCATATGACCAGAGATATGTACATATGTAAATAATACATGAATATACATATAATGCAATCAATATATTTCGATCGGAAAACTCTGGTTCTCTTCAGGAGTTTTTCAATAATAATATCCAATTATTTATTTAACCATTTCTTAATTTTAACGATATTTCATTGGTCCCCCTTTTGCATTTTTCGTGGTTTTTGTGGGTTTTTGGCGAACCTATAAATTATAGTTGCGATGAAAAAATGATTAAATAAACGATTGGGTATTATTATTGGGTATCGCTTGCAGATAGGCAGAGTTTTCCTAGAGAAAACTATTGATTTTTAAGAATTCTATATCGTTTCTACGAAAAGTTGTTTTTTCCCCATATAAAATACGTGGAAAACTTTGGGCGCTTTGAGCGACCTCTAAATAGTTTTTGATTTCAAAATAAAAAGAGAAGGGTATATTTTTTTCGGTATAGAACAATCCTAGGGTGTGAGAGCATAAAAATTCCGACTTTACTCTATTACATGCATTTTTGGACCACCTTAATATACATACATATGTATATACTTAAATATGTATTACAGATGTATATAAATTCAATGTTCATTAATTCCAGGTATTTAACCCGCGCTTTTACTCGATGTTAAAGCTACAAATTGCGAACGCGCCAATTTCTTTTTAATTGTAAGCAGTTCAATGAAATTTTTCAATCGTTTTTCTGAGTAGTCCGTTTGACGCGAAAAAAGTTCTGCAAGCTCTTATGTACATGTTTGTATAAATACTAGGCTGAAGTTTATTACATTGCGTCAAGAAACATGTAAACACTCTAGAAACGTACTCACGCATCTTTTTTTTTACCTACAGTGAAGTATTTGAGTGTATGTGTGTACATTGTACAAGCATAAGCTAAACAGAGATCAGCATTCAGAACAAAAAATAAACCATAGCCCTTTTACTCCAACGCGTAATGAACGACCTCATAAAACGGAGAACAAATTTCACTTTAAAAAAGCAGAGCATCAGCAGAGGGAGCAGTTTGTTAGCGAAAGGATTAAGTGGAACGCGCAGTACTGCCCACAAAAAAGGGCGCAACAATTGCCTACTGCAGCATGTTGCAATAGCGCGATTGCAGTTCGATGGATGCAAAACACACAAATGCAAAAAAACGAATCTATAAAAGCTTTGTTTTCACACACATACATTCATACATACATATGGAGTATTTATGCTTGTTTTCCATGCTACTTTTGGCACATTTTTCCCTGTTGACACAAAAGCAAACAATAGTGCTGCAAGCAATAGCCAGTCAACTGTGTAAAGGCTGTTCAACCAGAAGAAGCAACAACATTGAACTCATTGAATGAAGATAGTACATAAATTTGAAAAACTTTATATGGCGAAGCGTTGTTAATACCCTAATTCTGCAGTTCTGTGATTTTGACGCAGAAATCAAAGTTCCACATACGAGTACTTTATTATTTTCTACACCCGAACGCACTTGTGCACAAGGGTACATGCATTAAATTTTTTCGCATAGATAACGGTTTTTGAAATGAAACTTCTTGCGGTCGGTTGGGTATAAATGCAAACATTGATGTAACGAAATAGCGACACAACCGCTGGGATCTAATTCCTGACTAAGATTAAGATTAAGATTAAAATTAAGATTAAGGTTAAGATTAAGATTGATATTAATATTACAAGAGATTGGTATAAAGATTTAGAATAATATGAAGGTTAAATTAAATATTAAGATTAGGGATAAGATTCTGATTAAGTTTAAGACTCAGATTAAGGTTGAGATTAAGATTGGGATTGAGTATAAGATTACGATCGAGATTGAGATTGAAGTTAAGAATGAAATTAAGATTGAGATTGGGAATAAGTTTGCGTTTGGTTAAGATTATTATGCAGAAAAATACCCGCACTCGTAATAAGAAGCAGAGGTCTCACTTCAGCCGAGCCTGAGATCCGAACACAAAAAAAATTTTTGTAACAGCCTAACGGAATCGAAGTAGATATAGACATACATACTTATTTTCTCAAATGCTCATAACAAAGAGAAAGTGTTCGACCGTGAATACGATTCCTCGAGTAAAAATTAACCTTTTTTCAAGGTTGGTTTGGTATTGAAAATAGTCAAAATCGGACTGAAACCACGCTACACCACAAACTACTTTTCAAATAATGATATTTTTTTAAATGTTAAAACGACTCATTTTAGTAACTAATGCCGCTTATTTTTCCAAATTGGTATAAGGAATAGTTTTACAAGGAAAAAAACACATAATGTTTTAACCTTTTTTTGAAAAATGGGCGTGGCACCGTTATCTTATGATAAAAGTGGTTGTTCAGCTGTGGAAGAACGGGAGACCAGATTTAAAGCTTTAGAGTCAAGCTAGAGGAGTATATATGTATCTATGTAGCTCATCGAGATCATGTGGTTTATAGACATCACATCAACTACGCACTTCTTATATCTAATTTGTTTGAGAGAGAGAGATTTTCATACAATCTCGACTGCTGCGCCACGTAGCTAATTAACTCAAATTTCAAGTAACTAACTCATCGGGAAGTTGGTTAAAAATCTTTTTCAAGATTTAATTACACACAGGTAAAAACAAGTAAAAGCTTGTAAAAATGGAATCATTATTTTTCTAAACGAATTGTATTTTATTAAGCGATGGGCAGAATCTCTACTACAATAACCTATTTTAAAATTAAACGAGAAAACTCAAAAACAATTCATCGGAAATGAAGACTCAAGCAACGAGCTCTAGGAAGAATAAGAATTAGCAGCCAAAGATTTCCTATAACATTCTGACCCTCCACTTTGTTTGTAATTTTTAACTGTGAACAACTAGCAACGACAAATCCAGATTTCCTGGAAGCTTTAATTAGATTTAGGATGTCTTAAACAAAAGCAAGTATTGCAATATTGCGCCTTAAATGAACGCCAATCATAAAACTTGCAACCTACTGGGAAAAACAAGTGGCAAGTACTTGACAACAACAAAAATAAATAAAAATTAAAATAACAAGAGCAAATGTCTGGCAAAGTCAGCAGTAAAACTAAAAAAAAATAGGAAAATATTTCAACTGAAAAAATATCACGCTCTGCGATTAATAAAGAACAGTACAAAAACAACTAAAAGATTAAAGAAGAAGCATGTAGCAAGTACCATTTAAGGAGTAGGCGGATAAGTAAGGAGAGGTGGGAAAGTAAAAGCCCGCCTTAAGAAGCATGATATCATTGTAATCATGGCGGTAAATTCCAAGTAGCGAGCAGCATCGTAAAATAGGCAACAACAAAACAGTGAATGCCAAATGAAGAATGACAAAAGTTCTGGCGTTGATGGCGGTACTGCCGCTGTATGAAAAAATGTACATAAACACATATGTACTTATGTATATTTAGCTGTTACGAGCTGCATCAACAGACAATGCTAAATTTTTACCTGAAACATGCACGCAAGCTTGACAGCTGCAACAACAAATGCTACCACTGCAGCTTTTGGCTGCACACCTAAGCGGAAATTGTTTTTCCAGAAATCATTCGCACTTTGACTAAAGTATGAAAGCAAATAAATCGACCTGCTATATTACATTTTACCACTATATCTTTTTTTTTTTATTAGTATTTATTTTTGTTCAATGATTTTTTTTTTCGGGCTTCAAAAAGTTTTTCTCGAATTTTTATGTTGCTGCATTTTTTTTTAATCAGAAAAAACCTTAGGGTACTCACTTACTTTTATTAGTTAAACTTTACTTGATTTTAGTCCATCGTGCACGCTCTTTTCCAGGCATATTCTCTCTTCATTATCGTACCCGAGCTCCCATATCTACGTCGCTCTTTACTTATCCACCTCCTTACATACATTCAGCACACAGCCGGTGTCACGACGTCGTGATTGATGGGTATATAGTCAAGCATCATTGGACACATTTTTTACTTTACGGAGAGAAAGGATTGAAAGCCAAATTCAATAAGCAAAAAGTTCCATCAACATGGAACCATCTCATTTTTGCATATTTTTACATATAATCTAACGTAGACGGTTCTGTATGCCCCCGCCTCGTTCGTCTATCTTGTGAGCATTGCCTCATGCTTCTTCTTCATTTGTTTACACTTTTTCTACTGAGCATGAATTTTTTCATGCGCTCTCTGTTAACGCCATCTTATCATTCTGTCATCAGTTGGTCAAGCAATGGGCTCCTAATAGCCCACAGCCTTAACACGCGTAAATATGCTGCTATGCGTGCGTGCATGTACTTGATGGAGTGATGGATGTATGAGTATGTATTACAATGAATTCCTCTAGCTTTGGCGACAAAATCAAAGCCATTTTTGGTACAGATAGCGATCGATCGATCGATTAACTGATGGCATCTGATATTTAGCCATTCGAAAGTGGTAAGCAATGTACCTAGGGTGAATTGGCATTTTTGCGGTACTAATGTTAAAAGTGTAGTGTGCTTTTTTTATCAGTGGCAGCACTGAAACAGACATACATACCTATATATGCATTTCTTACAAAATATTTATGAAGCTAAAAGCTCCAACATAGTGCCTCTGCGGAAAGTAAAGAGGCTATCAAATTCGTGTTCAGCAAACTCAAATTAGTCTAAAAAACTTAAAAATCTGTAATAAGTAATATTTTTCATCCTTATTTGTGGGCCAGCAAGGCAGCTTTTTGCAGGTATGCAGAATTCCACTTAATCTACATCTTCTTCTTCATCCAGAGCTACACACGTCTTTCTTCATTTTCATCTTCACCCTCCTGATTTATCTTTATCTTCCTCTTCATCTTTAGCCTCATCTCCAACTTCTTCTTCACCATCATCTTCATTTCCGTCATAGTCTTCATCTTTATCTCCATCTTCGGCTTCATCTTGCTTTTCGTCTTCATCTTCGCCTATATCTTTACTTTCATCTTCATTTTTATCTCCATCTTCACCTTCACCTTCATCGTCATCTAAATCTCTATCTTCGCCTTCGTCTTCTTCTTTTATCTTTATATTCTTCTTCGTATCCCTCTTCATCCTCCTTTTTATCTTCAACTTCATGCTCATCTTCATCTTCATCCTTATCATTATCGTAATCCATGTTAATCTTCCCCTTATTCTCTATCTAAATCTTCATCTGTATTTTTATATTTGCCTTACTCTTTTTCTTTACCTTACTTATACCACTTTCACCGTGGCGGTAAATATTTAACGCAAACATCTCCGAAATCGATTAACACTAGAAAGGCTGAAAGATCGAAATGCCTTGAAAGACAGGCAGGAGTCATTTGACCCAATAATTTTAAAATTCAATAAAATAGAAATACTAATTTTGAAAAACAACTGGCAAAAGGAATATCGGAAGTCAAATACGAAAATGTGTCAAATCATCTCTGTCCGTATTTTTTAGTGTTAAGACGTTTCACTTCAAAAGCACTTTTCCGATCTAATTGTAAATACATATCTATTATGTATGTAAGAATAACACTTTAGGGATACACGTACATTAAATTTTGAGTCGTAGATCAGGTCATTTTCCAAAGATATTTTCATTTTAAGTTGGCATTGCGCATGAAAAAAGAAATCAAATTGTAATGTTACTCATACGCCATGTGCGAGTATGTACATACCAATACGGCCATGTACGATATGGCGTATGAGTAACATTATTTGCCGCTTCTATTTCATACAATAAATAATTGCACATTTTAATTTGACCATACAAACGTTGGTTATTAATTCACCGATTTTCATCATCAGTGGCTTGATTTTTTGCGTTAGAATTTTAATAAAAATTTGAAAAAATGTTAAAAAATGCGCCGGCGTTTTTTTGTGTCATTTCAAAACCTAAGATTTTTCCTCCAGTGTAAAAAGTTATTGGGCTTTTCTGATCATTCTTACTCAGCAACAGTTATATAAATGCTGTGAGCTAGTTCATTCACGTAGAATACAGATGCAACAATCATTCAGCGCAACATATTTTAAATTATTATACTACCTAATTAAGTCATACTCAAGCATAAATTCCGAATTTTCTACGTATGCATGCAAATACTCATGTACATATGTACATACATACATTGCTGCCTAATATTTACCCCGCAAATATTATTACATATTTCGAGATTAATGGCAGCTTATAGGCTAACAATGCCTTGCAGCATTGACTTCCATTTGTTACACATTCAATGCTTGCAGATACATACGCTGAGTCAAATGTTTCTCACATGCCTACCACATAATTATGCATGTATGTAATTATTATTGGTGTGAACAAACTTGCATATGTAAAGTTATTTAATAAATTTATCGCCATTAATATTGGCTACAAAATTTAAATTAAATTCATTCAGTTCATTAAATGACCCAGCACTGAAATATGTGAAGACTTAATCTACGAGGCCGATATCATTGCTGCTCTTAAATGTTGGAATTTTTAAGCTGGAACCTATTGCCGCAGATGATCACGTTTCGGCCCCAACGAAGTCGATCAGCCTTTGCGCGTTATTTGACGGTCGAATTTCCCCAACAAAATCTTCACCCACCCCTAAACCCTTAAATGCATAGAAGAGGTCGGTCTTTGGTCGCGGTATCCCAATGTTCCGTCGGCGCGTAACCGTAAATACGCAAGATGTTGAAAAATCTCGCTTTGATGCGAAGTGTGATGAAAAACTCATACACCGCTGTAGCAGGTGTAGAAAGATGATGCGGTTTTCCTACCTTGCCCCGACCATAGCCATTTTTGGATGTAGGTGGTCGTCCTCCAAAGAAGGGGGTCGCATCCAAGGCAGTTTTGGACTTTTCATTGGAACTTAAACCTAACCTTAGCAAAAGGTAAAAAGGCTTTCCCCACGTTCGGCCAAAAAAAAACTTTAATTTTTTTCGAAATTGGTTTCTTTATTTTGGGACGGTCAAATGTACACAAATACACATGCACAATCGACTTTGACTAATTTGGTGACACAAGCGTACTTTTATATTATTTTTACGTGCTGAGTACTAACATTTAATGATTGCACAACTTTTTATAACTGCATTAACGAAATTGTTTATTCAAATTTTTAAATCTATATAATGCAAAATGTGAAACGCTACTCTCGAAAAATTAAAGTTGTAATGGCTCCGTATTTTAACTGTCATTTTGTGGTCATTCACACTAAAAAAAAACAACAAGACACTCTCAAACTAAAGAAGGCAAGCTTCTTTTATTTTATTTGTGTACATATCGCTCGTTTGCTAGAAGAAATATATTTTTTTGAGTTACTCCTAAGTATGGCCCTTAAATATTTTAAGAATTATACTGATAATCATTCTTGGGTTATTATCATTTATGTTCAAAGCAAAATACTTGACTAAAAACTTTAACGCCATTTTTCAAGGTTTTTTTTAGCCATGTTGTGTTTCTAGCAAACTTGCTGTGTGATACCTTCTTGTGGTGCGTCCTTTAGAACGGAACAGAAACTCTATTCCAAAAGAACCGAAACTTAATTCCAAAATCACCGAAACTTAATTCCAAAATAACCGAAAAACGGTTCCAGCAGAACCAGAAACTCAATTTCGAACCGAAAAAGGGTTCCGGAAGAATCGAAACTTGACTCCAAAAGAACCAAAAGCCGGTTTCGAAAGAACCGAAAACATATTAAAAAGAACCAAAAAACTGCGGAAGAAACAAAACTAAATTCCAAAAAAAAATGGAAAATTATCTCATAATAACCGAAAGAAGTAAAAGAACTAAAAAAAAACATTCGAAAAGAACCGAAAACGAATCGAAAGTCGGCCATGAAGCGCACATTTTAGTATGGGCAAGAAATTGATTGTTTTGGCAGTTTAGATGTGTGTCACTGAGTTCTGACTTGACCTACTAAATTTTGTTCGGTTCGCGGTACTATATTATAAAGCCGCCATATACCCGATCTGGCCGACTTACATCAACATCGTTGCTTTTGATACTATCGACTTTAAACTCCGTTTATTTACGTAGTATGGAATTTTGAGTTGACCTACAAAAAAAAATGTCTTTGAATTTAGTTTTATGCTAGTTTTATTTCTCCTCTTCAAGAGCAGCGACGTCATTGACAAAATCACGTTTTTAAATGGGAATGGAAATATTAACGTGCAAAAGGCGCATTTAAATTTAATTTAATATATTTTATTTTTATAAGATTTCTATAACGCAAATATCAACTAAACTATTATTTATTTTCTTAACTTAATAGTAAAAATATAATAAAAACAAATTGAGTTTTTGTAAAAACTTTTAGAAATCTTTTGTTAAACTATTTCGATGTGGCCATATCTGTTACCACTTTTTGGAGAACCGAAACCGGTCGAAATTGCCGGTTCTCCTTGGAACAGAACAGAACTCGCCAGAACCGGTTCTTTAAATACTCGGCACCACACATCACTAATACTTTCATACATTCGATTTCCTTAACAAGCAACAATAAATTAAGTAATTTACTTCAACAACTAGCCCTGGCTACCAACTAAAAAAAAAAAAGAATTATACCGAGCCGTGAATGCAACAGCAACACGCAAGTTCTAAACTTTTTTTACACATGAATACACATTCAGACTTGCGTATCTTACCAGGTTTTTATATACATATGTATACTCCAATACATATTCATACTAAAGTTATACATATACAGAGATATTCGAAAATTTTGTAATCATTTTTCTTTGCCAACAACTGAGAATTTTCTTGTGGGTGGGTGGTTGGATTTTCATCGGTTTGGCGATGCGGTTGTACTTGCGGACAATCGCGATTGAATTGTCATGCTGCTTTTTCCAAGAATTGTGTTT
>NW_023462740.1:0-17345 GCF_013731165.1 Rhagoletis pomonella
CATTTAAAAAAATGGCCTCGAGCTCATTATAAAATTGTTGAATATAAGTAAAAAAAGTTAATTCTCCATTTTTCGAAGTTAGCCTTCGAAATCGAGATATGGGCCTTCGAAGTTCGAAATTGGACCTTTGGTAAAAAATTATTTTTAATTATTGCATGTAAAAAGCAAAAAAAGTAAAAATGCAGACATGGTCCGCCTTTTGCTCTCATTTATATGGTATATAATTCTTTTTGTGAAAACTTATATTACAGGTGCTATAACGGGTCAAAGGTCAGATCTTCTAAAAATGAAATACTTAATATTTCAGACAATTTTGAACCGATTTTGAAAAGATTCACATCGTTGTAAAATTTATTATATCTTTCGCTTTCCGCTTTCTTTCGATATGCATATTTGTACACTTCGTATACAAAAATTTTAGAAAAAACACATTTAAATGAAAAAATACCTTTATAAAAAAAATATTTTAAGCAAAAAAATGACTAACCGATTTTTAAACAATTGGTATCGTTGTAAAGGTGATTAAATCTTCTTTCTTCTGATATGCATATTTCTAAAAATCGGTTAATAATTTTTTTGTTTAAAATATGTTTTTTAATCACCTTTACAACAATATAATTTTTTTTTTAAATCAGTTCAAAATTGTTTGCAATATAAGGAAATTAATTTTTCGAAGACCTGAACTTTGACCCCTTATAGCACCTGTAATATAGGTCTGCACAAAAAAATTTATATACCATTTAAATAAAAGGAGGACTGCGCCTATATTTCTAGGATTTTAGTTATTTACATACATGCAATAATTTAATATAATTTTTTACCAAAGGACCTATTTCGAATTTCGAAGGCCCATATCTCGATTTCGGAGGCTAATTTCGAAAACCGGAAAAATCACTTTTTTTGCCTATGACTCAAGTGCAGTTATTAACTAACAAAAAGTATATACAGTGCCTCAACCCAATGACCACGTGTTGATTATTTTTTTTTTAAATATTAGTAATGTTTTTCGAGCTAAATTTATTTTGTTATTTATCTATAAAAATACCGTCCAAGCTTTAACCAAAACCTTAGATTCACAACGGTGTCGTAAGTGTCATATTGTTGTAAACTTTAAAAGCTTAAATAAATGCTTAGAGAAGTTAAAACCACAACCAACTATTTTTTAACACTGCGAAAATTCATAATATGACTTTGATGGTACTTTGCGAACCTTTTTAATATATTTCTTAGGCGTTTAAAGTTTACGACATACAACAATACGACACTTACGACACCGTTGTGAATCCCCCAAGTGATTTTTAAGGTTTTGGTTAAAGCTTGGATGGTATTTTTATAGATAAATAACAAAAGAAATTTAGCTCGAAAAACATTACTAATATTTAAAAACAAACAACACGAGGTCATTTGTTTGATTCACTGTAAATAAAAAAAAAAATGAAAATGAATTAAATGAACAAATAAAAATTGTACTCACTAAAATAATTGCATAGTCCTTGCCTTATTTCTTCAGCTGAGGGTTGATTGTCTCCAACTATAGTAACATATTCAGGATTTTCGAGATTTCTGTTCACTTCTTCCAATCTCTCCAACCACATGTCATTTATAGTGTCGTTCATTTCATTTAAATAGTGGTGCAAGACGCAGCAGGCTCTAATAATGATGGGTGCCTTCCCAATTCGGTTGTCTAAACCTTTTCCAACACGACGGAATCGTCCTTTCAAGTGGCCAAATGCATTCTCAACTACTCTTCTGCACTTTGAAAGCTTATAATTACAGAGTTTTTGTGTTTCAGTTAAGTCCATTGAAAACGCGTATGGCTTCATTAAGGAAGTGGAAAACCGAAACGCAGAATCTCCAATAATGCATATAGGCATTTGTACTCCACCTATTTCTTTCTTACTGACCTTCAGTAATTCGTTCTCCTCCATTACTCGCTTCATTAACGATGCATTATATATCTGCGAATCATTGCATCGTCCAGGAGCACCAATGTTCACATATAAAAACCGATATCTGAACATATATAGAAATAATTAATACATGCTTTTTAGAAAAAAACAACAGAATGAAAGTTAAATAACCTATAATCCACTACAGCTAGTAGAACAATATAATACCATCCTTATAGTTGTGGTAGTCGGTTGCATCGGCTGGATTCGGCCTAACTTCGATGTGGCACCCATCTGAATATATACATATGTATGTACGTATATCTTTGTTTTTATATAAATTAGTTGCAGTTTTAACTTTCTTACCAATTGCTCCAAGGCATTGGGGAAAGCTGAGACGGTCAAAACCATCAACACAGTCGTTTAAAGTTTGTGGAGTCGGTGGTAATTTCTTTATATATTGCGCTGACAAAGCTTGCCAGACTTCCTCGCAAAACTCCCACAAGATTGTGCACACGGTCGATATTCCAACACCAAATAGTTCGGAAACCACTCGTACTCTCCAGACGATCCCAGCGTAAATAGAGCTATCGCAACGCGTTTTTGCAATGGAATCGCGTTGCGCCAGTTTGTGTCGGCTTTGTGCAGGTTTTTGAGGAAATCACAGAGTGTTTTGAAACTAGCGCGGTTCATGCGGAAGTGCGTCTTAAAGAAATGGTCATCGTTGCAATTGCAATTGACTTCCCAGAAAGAAGACTGCCGATTCTGTAATAGAGGAAGTACCATTTATAAAAGGACAAGAACTGATTACTTATAATTTGATTTACCAATTTCCAGAGGGATCTCTGAGTAGCTTTTCTCTGCAGTAACCCGTAAAGCAATAGCTGCTGTCTTCGCAAATGTTGCAAAATGATGAAGTTTTTTTCTTTTCTCTTTTTATATAAGGCCATTGAACTTGCGTAGCTAGCCAGCACTGACTGCAAAACTTGTATATTTGCAGTATACGCAAGAAAAAGTTCGCTTAAACACTTATTGTTTTCCATTTTACCAATTTATTGTAAATAAACAAAAATTCTTTTAAGACAGCTGACAGCCACTCGTTAATCGAGCAGCTGATTGTGTGTGAAACACAAAAATCTAATACTTAATTAAAAACTTAATTGACTCAATTAATTTTCTGTCTGAAAACAGTATTAGACTCAGCTATTAGTGAGTTTGATTGGCAAGTTCTGTTTGGCGATAACGAAGTAGCAGGTTGTTTTGACATCTTCAATTCTAATATTGCTAAGCTGTGAACTGGAGGTAAGGGATAATCCGAAAATTTTTTGGCGCTACAATAATTCCAAAAGAAAATCCTCAAGCATACCCAAAACAGTTTTTTATAAGGAATTCACAGCTACGTCAGTGAAACATGCGGCCGACTCGTTTGCTGATTTTTTGAAGTGAAACTTTTTAGGCGGCGGTATCGCAAAAATGGAGAGTGAAATTTTTAAAACTGAAAACGTTACATGATTGAGAAGGAAGATATAGGTAGTATAGGGAAGGGGAAAAAAGAAATCAAGCGACGCATGGCGGGTACGAGTACCTACATATGTATATATGTATGTTTGAATGCACGTATGTATATACATCCATATATATATGTATACATATATATGTATGTATGAACGAACTCATTGCGCATTTCAGCACTGCCGCTACCAAGCAATATATGTGACCTGGTCTACGAAAAGGGAGCTTACGTGCGAAAACTAGTTTTCTGTGAAAAAGCTGTTAAAAGTAAGCAACTCGTTTCGTCAGTTTCTCATTATCTCGTTAATTGTTCTCCGCGCCGGACGTCCAGTAAGTGTTGTTGTTGGTCCAGTAAGTGTTGTTGTTGGTCCAGTAAGTGTTGTTGTTGGTCGGAATATTATTATAGTTCATCGTGTAAGTTGCTAGTGTGGAACATTTAAAAAAGTAACACTGAAGAAGTGACGTTTACTGTTTCTGTTGATTATCGTCTTCGCATTTCGCATGAAATGAAACATGAGTGTTGATGAGGAGTTCAGTGCCGTATACGGACAATATTTCCATGAAAAGGATGACGAAAACGATGATGAAAACTATGAAGAGAGCGATGATGATGAAGACGAAGTATGTGTATCTCAGGCAGAAGATGATACCGAACAAACTTTTGTTAAGATGGACCTGTATGTTGTTGATGTAAAGGAGGAGGAGCTGGTAACAAAATTTCTGTCAAAAGATTGTTGTAATAATGAATGCCATACACTGATACCACGGGAAATGATCGAGAGTACGCGGAACAATTGTTTAGAGATGTCGAAAAATGAACTTGATTTAGTGATACTAAGTCACATCGAAGCTGGAATTATGAGTAACGAAAAGCTAGAAAGTGTATACGCAAAGCTTGCTGGGCGGAAGAAATATGGACAGAGACAGGATACAGAAGTTATGAGGCAGAGAATTCAATTTACCTTCTACAGAGTACCTGTTTGTCGTTCGTTTTTCCTTTTTGTACATGCCTGTACGACGAAGCGTTACGAAAATTTAGTACGTCATTTTCACGCACAGGGTGTAACAGTGCGCCAACACGGACTGGCAAATAAACCGAGTACACATCCAAAGTCATTTAAACCGGCTGACATCGAAAAAGCTGTTAAATTCATCGAGTCTATAGCCGATTTAATGGCTCTTCCACTGCCCGGACGACTCCCAAAATTTAAGGATTTTCGGATAATGAAACTGCCATCCAGCGAGACGAAGTCCTCAGTTTATCGAAAATACATTTCTTCACTCAGTCATGACGAATTGAAGATGAGTAATTGCAGTTTTCGACGGATATGGTCCAAATACATACCCCATGTTACAGTTATGAAACCAGCGGATGATCTCTGCGATGTCTGCCGTGGTAAGTAGCTCATTATTTTCTCATTTTATAGTTGTATCAAACGTTGAGATTAAATTCAGTATTTTTTCTTTTAATAGGAAACACAATATATTGTGGCTCCATTGCCGAAAGATTTGCCATCGAAGAAACGGAAGGCAAAAACTAGTGAAGATGTTCTCAAACCAGACGAGGAACCAGGTCCATCTTCCTCAGGATCAACACGTAAAAAGATCTCAAGGAAAACGACAACAAAGAAAAATACATAAACTACTCAGCATTATTATTTTTGGCCCATAATACGTTTTTCTAGTGTATAATCATGTCTTTATAGCTTATAATTCAATGTATTTTGTTCATTACCAATAAATTATATTTTGTCGTATTTTTACTCTTCTTTCTCTACATTTTTAGTACACTTCTAAGCAAGTTAGGATTTTCTGCTTTTCACCACGTGAAAAAGCATCTCATCTTCCATCCGAATCAACCAAAAAGTGAAAATTGATTTCTTGACACCTAAGCCCCCTTTCCGTAGACCAGGTCACATATGTATAAATGATGCAAGCGGACTTCGCGTAACTACATCCATTCATACATATATATATATGTTAGTATGGATATATTTATGATGAAGCAAGCGGGCTTCGTTGATGTACTGATGGGCATATGTATGTACTTATGGACAGCAATGTTTTCATGTATGTACATATGTTTGAATGGTTTTATATATATTTGTACGTATGTACATATGTTTGTGTATGTACATATGTTTGTGTACAATTAATTTAATTTTCTAGAGTAGTTTTGTGGTCTTGCTATCTCCTTGTATTAACTCATCCTTCGTTGGTATACTCTCATGAACATATGTGAGGATGATAGCAAGCAGCGTTGCCATTTTAGCCGTTTTCCGGCTAGATTTAGCCGGTTGCGACAACAAACAGCCGGAAAAAATTCGATTTAGCCGGCAGCCGATTTGTTAGCCGCAATTTATTATACTAAAATTGAATGGGCTAAAAACTAAAGAATATTAATAAAGCTCGAAATTTTTACGATAGTATGTTTGTTTTTGGATGTTTCGCAAAGATTTAATCTTGGGTTTATACACTTTTTCTTAAAGAATACATTATTGTTTATAAACAGATAATTAAAATTAAAGAATAATAAAATAAATAGTAAAACCTTGTCCATATGTGAGTGCCGTAAAGGTATTATATTTAAGAAAATCTCTTCTTATAACTAAAGAAGACTTTGTTTCTATATGAAGCTGACTTTGACATTTTGTTTTAATAAAACTTAGTATCGAAAAGTTTCTTTAAAAATTTGCCTAGGCTATGTTATACTGGTTCGTTCAAGCCATTTTTCAAAACTTACAAAGGTAAATACGAACAGGCGAACTGTGAATTTTCAGAGCTATATATTTTTAGTATTCATTACAAAATTTTACTAAAAAGTACTGCGTAGTAGGAAAGTATATTGTAAATGAAACTGTATCAAACAAGTACAATTGTACCAAAAATGCCAACACTGTTCTGTATACATACTTTTTTTCTTTTTTACTTTTTTACTCTTATTTTATCTTTCAGCTTCGCTAAAAGCACTTCTACCAACGCTTGGCTTACCAAATTTACGCCAATTAATAAAATTTTGCGATTTAAATTCATTTTCAATAATGTAAATAACGATTCGTGTTGAATCCAAAATCGCCTCGTCTGAATAGGGATGGCAACTTTTTCACTTTCAACTTCTCATTCAACTACTTATTCAACTTTTGTTGCCTGTAAAATCGCCCCGTGCGAATGCCCTATAACTAATCTTTCTGTCTTCACTGAAGACTATTATTCATTCTTTCGTCGAGGCGTGCAGGTGGTTATACGGTTTACAATGCATTTATAAGGTTTGATGAATACCCTTAATGTAATTAAACTAGTAATACTCTCCAACATATGTAGTCTGCAAGAATATTTTGTTCATTGACTTCAGTAATAATAAATAAATAAATCCAAGAACATTTCCACAACATCCTGAACAGCCCTATTGTAAAATAGTCCTATAGAGCCTGAGCACACTAACCTGCAGCAGTCCACTCGAACGCACACTGGACTGTGCAGTCGGCCGAAAACAGGTTTCAGTCAAGGGGCATCCATACAAGGTGGTGGCAATTGTATATAAGTAAAAGTCCCGTGTATTTTGTTATTGCTTTTTGGTGCAGGAGGATGTCAAAACGAAAGGGAATAGGAGATAATTTTCGTCATTTCGATTTGTTGACATCCTAAAGTTGCGCCACTTCGTCTTGGATGACATTCTCCTGTACTAGTGAAGAGACAAAAATATCCAATAAGCTGATCAATCAACCTGACCTTGTATTGATGCGCCTTGGTTTCAGTTAGTGCATGTGGCACATGCAAACAAAATGAAATAGAAAACATGTTCGATTTCGCGGAATGAAATGAGCGAGGTAAACTCGAACTCTGTTCCCCCTCTTATCACCACAAAACCGGTTTTAAGCATGAACGAAAGACACAAGATCACGTAAGAACAAGAGAGTGAAAAAAGTCGATTTTTTGAGCGGGTTCTACGCCATCTTGTTTCACTGGAAAACGAGCGAAAAGTAAACAAAGCAAAGAAAACAACGAAAACCAAAATGAGCCAAAATCATTGTCAGCCACTTTAAACGCACAATTTAGGTAAAATTATGCAACAAAATGCTTTAAAATGTGTTGTCATGTTGAATTAACTCTTCTTTATGTAATGTTCCCTACCCACTTGTAAGCTAATTATTTATTTAAGTTTATATGTATCACCCAGTAGTTGTCATTTGTATATATAAGATACACTAAACACTCTGTACCGAAAGAAGCAGCCATTTTATCCTTCTTCTTCCGGTGACAGCTAAAACGAGGAGACGTGCTAGAAAAATAGTAAGAAATAAATCGAAGAATATAAAAAGACATCTTTGTAATTTTAAAGACTGCGTTATAGCCTCAGGTGTGGGGTGCTACCCGCTAATATTTAAACATTTTATTTATTAAATAAACCTTGTAACAAGGGAAAATTTCAACAAATGCCGTCGACACGTTCCGCAGGGAAAATGACTGGAGGTAAAGGTGAATTTAAAAACAAAGTACAGCAAAATAAATATTTGGAAAATGTATCTACTAAGAGAAATGAAGTTAATAAAAATAGTTTGAAACCTAATTGTACATCTGATTCGATTATTATTAAAACTGTTGATGGTGACTGTAGTGATAAATCGGTTCTTAATAAGCATGAATTAAATGAAGTGTCAGGTAAATGTGTTCATAAACATGATGAAAAACAAAACTTAGGAGAGGCGGACAACTATTTTGATATTGAAACTGATTCGTTTGAGTTGGCAGTGAGGGAAATAAGTGCTATTGATGAGAGTGTAATTCGGTCAGAAATAGATATAGGGCCCGGTCTGAATGAATGTGAACGAGACGTCGTAACGGAAGTTTTGGCTAGAGAATATTTGTCTCCCACACTGAGTGAGAAGAAACCTTATGACTATAAAATGACCATCCGAACAACCGACGATACACCTTTTTATTGTTTGCCAAGACGATTATCCTTCAGAGACAAAGAAGAGGTTCAAAGGATTACTAATGACCTAATTAAACGTCAAATCATACGGCCCAGCAACTCCCTTTATGCTTCTGCTATTGTTTTGGTAAAGAAAAAGAATGGAGAAACGCGTATGTGCATTGATTATAGGGCTCTTAATAGGAAAACGATTCGGGACAATTTCCCGTTGCCTTTAATAGATGATTGTATTGAGTATATGTCAGGGAAAAAGTGGTTTACGCTTTTGGACTTGAAGGATGGGTTTAATCAATTAGCAATGGATGAGAGTTCTATTCCGTTAACATCTTTCGTCACGCCACACGGACAATTCGAATACCTTAGAATGCCATTTGGGTTAAAGAATGCACCAGCTAATTTTCAGAGATTCGTGTATAATATCTTTAGGGACTTGATAGATGCAAGAGAAATCATTGTATATATTGATGATATATTAATAGCTTCCAACAACCTTGAATGTCACATTAAGACTCTAGGAAAAGTTCTTAAGAGAGCTTATGAAAAAAATTTGGAGCTTAAGCTTGGGAAGTGCAAGTTTTGTTACAACGTAATTGAGTACCTAGGTTATCGTCACTCCATCAGGAATACAACCATCGAAGTCCCATATTAAAGCAATTGCAAACTACCCGATTCCGAAGAATCAAAAAGAGCTTCGTTCTTGTATTGGCTTGTTTTCCTACTTCCGAAAATTTGTACCTTCCTTTTCAAAAATTGCCAAGCCGCTTTTGGATTTGCTACGCAAAGATGCCGAATTCATATTTTCGAAAGATTGTTTAACAGCATTTAGGGACTTAAGAAATAGTTTAGTTAGTGCACCGTTGTTAGCAATATATGACCGAAATCGTGAAACACAACTCCATTGTGATGCTAGCAGTCATGGTTTTGGATCTGTTTTGTTACAAAAACAGGACGACGGCAAATTTCATCCAATTGCATATTTTTCCAAAACAACTACACCAGCTGAGTCGAGGTATCACAGCTTCGAGCTGGAAACACTATCGATCATTTATGCTCTTCGCAGATTTAGAATATATTTAGAAGGTGTACCATTTAAAATTATTACAGATTGTAACTCGTTGACTATGACCTTAAACAAAAAACAGATTAATCCTCGGATAGCCCGATGGGCGCTAGAGTTAGAAAATTTTGACTACTCTATCCAGCACCGTGTCGGAGTCAACCTTGGCCATGTAGATGCTTTGAGTAGAAGTCCGTTATTGGAAAAGGAATATGATAGTATCAATTCAGTTCTTAAATATGAAACAAATGACTTTGCAAGTCCACGGTGCGCTTACCCTGTAGAATCGAAGCTGCTGTCTAGCTCTGAACGCCAGATAAGTCATATGAATAAATGTGAGTTAATAGCCGCTGTAGATTTGGATGACTTGGATGTTCAGATACAAATCGCACAGAATCGGGATGAGAAGCTCAGGGTACTTATGAGTAAATTAGAGAAGGAGGAGGTTGTAGGATATGAACTAGTAGACGGATTAGTATGTCGTAGGATTGGGGGGAAGATAATGCTTTGTGTTCCTTTGGAGATGCAAGAAAATGTAATTCGCACAACACACGAGAAAATCGGTCAATTAGGTACTGAAAAATGTTACAATCAAATACGCAAAACTTATTGGTTTGAAAATATGAGGGATAAAATCAGCAGATTTATTCAGAATTGTATCAAGTGCATTATATATTCTGCGCCAGCCCGTTCCAATGAGCATAATCTTTTTAGCATTCCTAAAAACCCAATACCATTCGACACCCTCCATTTAGATCACTTCGGTCCTCTACCAGCAATTAACTCAAAGCGGAAACACATACTAGTTTCTATAGATGCATTCACGAAATTCGTCAAATTATATCCGGTAAATTCTACGAGTACATAAGAGGTATGTTGCTCACTGGACAAGTATTTCAGCTACTATAGTCGCCCACGACGTATTATAACTGACCGAGGCACTTGTTTTACTTCCCTCGAGTTCAGTAACTTTTTATTGAAAAGAAATATAGGTCATGTGAAGGTTGCAGTGGCATCACCACAGGCAAATGGTCAAGTTGAGAGAGTCAACCGTGTTCTTAAGACAATGTTGAGTAAACTTACTGAGACTATAGACCATGCTGATTTTACTGCGAAATTATCTCAAGTAGAATATGCGCTAAACAATACTGTCCATAGTACAACCAAACACACTCCAAGTGATTTGCTTTTTGGTGTTAACCAACGGGGCTGCATTGTAGATGAATTTACGGAATGCACTGAAGACAAACTGTTGGATGAAACGACCAGGGACCTTGAGAAAACCCGACAAAGCGCACTTAGGAATATAGAGCGATCGCAGGATTACAACACTTCTTAAAAAATAGTGTCCCCGCAAAGACATACTCGATAGGAGATTTTGTAGTAATTAGGCATGTTGATACCACAGTTGGAACTAATAAGAAATTTATTCAGAAGTATAGAGGCCCTTATATTATACACAAAGTATTGCCGAATGACCGTTATGTTATAAGGGATATAGACAATTGCCAATTGACACATTTACCATATGACGGCGTTATTGAAGCTATAAAAATTCGTAAATGGTGCTCACCAACTAACAATCGTCTCGAGCCTCTACAGTCACCAACGGCAATAGGTCACACAACCTCAACAAGAACTGTCAGCTGATTGAGGTCAATCATAAAGTCAGATTGGCCGAGATGTAATGTTCCCTACCCACTTGTAAACTAATTATTTATTTAAGTTTATATGTATCACCCAGTAGTTGTCATTTGTAGATATAAGATACACTAAACACTCTGTACCGAAAGAAGCAGCCATTTTATCCTTCTTCTTCCGGTGACAGCTAAAACGAGGAGACGTGCCAGAAAAATAGTAAGAAATAAATCGAAGAATATAAAAAGACATCTTTGTAATTTTAAAGACTGCGTTATATTTACTTGAATAAAAGTGTAAAATAGTGGTGCTTGTGATGTAAACAAACGCTCAGCTGACGAACCCGCTTTCGCAAACTTTTTTCTCAAAACCAGTTACAAATACAACGTCGCGTTCTTACGTGATCTTGTATTTTTGGTTCATGGGTTTTAAGCGGACTGAGCAGTCCAGTGTGCATTTTAACTGGCCGTCTCCATAGGATAAAATTTATTGCTGTCCAGCTGTCATTTTGGTCGCTAGATATAAATTATATCAGTGGCAATATTTGTGTGGGCTTTTTATTTCTTGATATAAGCATCTGTGAGATAGCTTCTAAAACGTATTTTTGCCGGATTTAATCACTTAAAAAATTTAGAAAATAGGCTATTTTACATCCAATTACATAATAACAAATATTTTCACCGAAAACAGTTCAATATTTGCTTTTATATTAAAATATCAATAATGTTGCCGCCACGTAGTTTTCATGCAAATGAACATGTAGCTGTCAAACTACCAAATTGCCGGCAATAGATGGCAAGATATAAGCTCTGATATATATTGCTCTTGAAGAGCAATGAGCGGTCTCCATGAACCAAAAATACAAGATCACGTAAGAACGCGACATTGTATTTGTAACTGGTTTTGAGAAAAAAGTTTGCGAAAGCGGGTTCGTCAGCTGAGCGTTTGTTTACATCAGAAGCACCACTATTTTACACGTTTATTTAAGTAAAGAAGAGTTAATTCAACATGACAACACATTTTCAAGCATTTTATTGCATCATTTTACCTAAATTGTGCGTTTAAAGTGGCTGACAATAATTTTGGCTAATTTTGGCTTTTGTTGTTTTCTTTGCTTTGTTTACTTTTCGCTCGTTTTCCAGTGAATCAAGATGGCGTAGAACCCGCTAAAAAAATCGACTTTTTTCACTCTTTTGTTCTTGCGTGATCTTGTGTCTTTCGTTCATGAGCGGTCTCTATCGGCTATTTATATTCTAAGGCCCTGATCCCACAGGAAAACACTGATGTAGTGAAAACTATGTCACAAAATATATTTCCAATGGAGACCGCCTATTTCTCATGTGCTGCAATATATGTCAGCGCTTATTGCTTGACATCTATTACAGGCAATTCGATAGTTTGACAGCCATATTTTCATTTGAAAGAAAGCGTGCTGGTGGTAACATCGATTAAATTTTTATATTAAATCAAAATAAAAGTCTGTTCCTTATTGGATTATTTATGATTACGTTTTAGGAAATTATTCAGCAAGTTTTTTAAAGATTTAAATGTTTTTAAACACCGAAATTGACAGAATGTTGTCTGGTGGCGTCATGCGGCAAATGCTTATTTCAAGACATCAAAGTGCCCACACACAAAAACTTGCGATCACATTGCTCGTCAAAATGACAGTTGGTAGGCCATCGGTGTTTGCCTGTGGAGTTTTGCGGTAACATATGTATCAAGATATAAACTTTATCCTGTGGAGACGGGCAGTTATGTATACGTGGATATGTAAGCAAAGGAAAAGAGGCGATAATTTGTCGTAACCGTGCTCATAAGAAGAAGCATGGCTTCATAGAGGGCTTTCGAACGAGGCGTTTTTTCAGGCAACTTTTGCGTTCAACTCACGCAGGGTTGCACGAAAAAAAAATTGAATGGCTAAAAGTTTCAAAATATATAAAAAAAAATATCGAAATAGTCGCAATAAAAAGGCGTTTGCATTGTTCATCTTTGCATTCTACTTTGGTTGAAAGGCCTTTCAACTAATCGCTTTCAACAAAGTTGGTCGCCAGCCAACATTTAGCCATTCAAATTTTTTTCGTGCAACCCTGCGTGATTTGATAGCATATGTTGAACGCAAAACGGGGCGTCCGTACACCTTTATAGATGCAACTCTGTTCCAGCGCCATCTACAGCGCTTCTAAAAACTTCTAGAACAAAAAATTCCCTGGGGAAATTTTCATAACCTACGATAATCAAAGGAGAAGGTGGAAATTAGCGATTAACACTCCATGAAAACACGCGAAAGAATAGGAATATCGTGGTAACTTCAATCTTTGGAAAAGAACACGTCCACTTTCGAAGTGATAAATCATTTGTATAAAAAAGGTACATATTCAAACGATTATATCAGGGCATTGGAAACGAAATGAATATTATTAGAATCGAAAAATTGTGAAAACGTGAAAGAAATTATCACAACTGGACAATCTAATGAATATACATATATATTCACGAGTGTGTAAATGAACTAAGTGAAAAATATATGTACACGAATAAACGAATTACAAATTAATAAAAGTACGCTGTATATTTCCTTTAAGTGGAAATTAAGCATTAACAGTGGAAGATGTATTTGATTGCATTGGGGAATATCTTTGAAAAGTGATTGGTACGAATACAGCTATGGTAGAAATTATTTTGAATGGGGTCGAGTTGGTCCGGTGATATTTTTAAAACCCACATGTTCGGGTTGAGGCGATACTTTTTAAAGCATAGTATGCAGATTAAAAATTTGGTCGAAAGTTGATTCGAAACTTCTGGAAGAAGTCGTAAATCAATCACTTTTCTGGAATTTCCTCGATGACGATTGGCTCGTCGTTTTGGTTGATCGATCGAAAATTTCCTAGTGTTTCTATAGTGGTCTTTCTTTTATTGTCAAAAAATTATAGAATTTGTGACTCATTGTGCGGAAAGGAAAACTACCGCCAGCAATATTAAGAAAATCAAAGAACAGCAATTGGAATAATCACCGGTACTGATTGGTTGCCCACTCTAGAGTTAAAGTCATCAACAAGACTTCTGCAGCTTCAGTTAAAAATAAGACCGTGGGAAAATGTCTGTGATTGGAATCGATTTTGGCAATGAGGGATGCTATGTTGCTGCTGCCAAGGCTGGGGGAATTGAAACTCTTGCTAATGATTACAGTTTGCGCGCAACCCCGTAAGTAAACTTATTTGTGTGGTTTTTTAATTTTGTAATATGTTTCAAAAAAATTTGCATGTTGTCGAAGTGATTAATTTTGAGGTTAGGTTGGTTTCTCTTATCTTTATTAGGTTCTCTCCCTAACAATTCGGAACGGGTCCGGTAATTAGAGAATAAGCGAAAAGTTTGCTCTCAAAAATGGAACATAATCCAGAAGTACGAGAAAACAGCTAGTGATGTGCTGAATTTTCGGTACCTAATACTTAAAAAAGATTTCGGTACCCAATACTTCCTTTTCGGTACCCGATACCGATTCTTTACATTAAACCTTCGCCATCAAGAATGATAGAATACAAGATTGCGCCGATCAGAGAGGATTTTTGAGAATAACATTTGTGTGACGTCACACTGGTGCAATTGCGAGAGAGAAATGCCAAAACGTGAGCAAGAATGGAAGAAGAAAAAATGTTGCAAGGAAAACGTAAACAAGTTGCACAAGTGTGACCTCATGCAAACAACGATTCTGTCAAATTCGTTAAGAGAGGAATAGCGGTCCGAGATCGGCGCAACCTTTGTATTCTCTCAATCGTGCTTCGCCATTATATGCTAAAACAGTTGAACTTATCGTAACAGGGAAATATTATTGGTAATTCTCTAGTATAGGGTAACAACCTCTAATAAAGGTCCGGAAGAGTCGGGAGGGGTACCAACGATGTCAATCAAAATCATCGTTGTGTAAAAGTACTTTTGCAACTAACCTTGCTTTATGTCGTACAGGATTTCCATCAGCATCCTCTTTTTACACGGAAAACCCATTTTGATTTTAGTAGCTTTACATTCGGCGGACGTTAGCTAACTCCCAAACCTTATTTTCTTTCATCGAACAAAGTTCTTCATTGATGGCTTTTGTCCATAATAACTTATCCGACCTTTTATTAAGATCTGTATATGTTAATGGCTCACATGGTTCATCCAAGATAACTGAGTATCCAGAAATATACTGCATAAGTCTGTGCTTAATCCTTTCACTACGTCGCGGTCGTAAATTACTTTCTTGGACATCAGGATCACCTGCCTCACCTCCAATAAATAAATCACTTACATCTGAATTTCCAGCCTCCCTTTCGGAACTATCGCCATCATGTTCGTTATTTGCATTATAATCATAGGAACTAGCACGACTTTCTTCTTTCTCCGCCTCTAGCTGGTGCGTAACATCTATTATCAAATAGTTGTTGTTTTCATTTGAAGATTGACTACGAAGTTTATACGGATATATAAATTCGTTGAAACGGACATCTCTTGCAATAAAAATATTTTGTTTGCTATCAGTCCAAAGCCTATACCCATTTGGAGCATACCCTATCATAAAAAGCTCAGTTGTTTTGGCGTCCAATTCCTTTCGATTTTGTTGAGGAACCTATGAAAAAAGGTTTTAAGTTTAGATATATCAGGGCTTTTGATTATACCATAATTCAGCGGGCGTTCCCACGACAGTCGGGTCTACGTAACCGGAACGACCCAGATTTATATCTGGCCAAGGACTGTCACTCCAGCAACACTCCCCAAAAAGTCTTTGGGGAATTTGTATGCTGCTGCAACAACAACAACAACATTAAATTAATACTTCGGCATGGACTTCTGTTAAGAATATAAGTTGCAGTAAGAGCTGCTTCACCCCAAAAAGACCCTGGAGTACCACTTTCAAGAAGCATAGATCTTACTTTTTCCACAAACGTTCTGTTGAACCGTTCAGCAATCCCATTCGGCTTTGGAGAATATGCCGCTGTGCATTGAATTTGAATTCCTTTTTGTTTGAAGAAACACATCTCTTTCTTAGACATATATTCACGTCCTTGGTCTATAGTTAACATTGCAATAGGTAGGTTATGCATTGATGAGACTACAGCTTATCGTAAACTTCGGACTTCTTTTTATTAAATATATAAACGCGAAATGACTAAAATCATCAATGAAGCTTACAAAGTATTTGAATTCATCCCAAGTCAAAGGATCGAAGGGACCGCAAACATCTGAATGAATCCTTTCTAGCAATCGTGATGATGTTGGACGATTTCCATTAAATAGAGTTCGGCACTGCTTCCCTTGAATACATACATCACAAAAACCAACTGGTTTGTATTGTTCCAAGCCGCGAACCATTTCATTTCGAACGAGATCTTGAACTGAATTGTCACTTGCATGACCCATCCTCTTATGCCACAAACTGCTTTCATCAGTTTTACTCAAGTTGGACATCTTCATAAAATCCAATTTTAATTCGTAAAGACTTCCATTCTTAAACGCTTTCATATAAGTATTATTTTTCTTTTTGAAAAACGCTACCACACCAGAAAATGTTATTGGGCCGTATGAATAAAAAATAAGCAATTGCTTTTTCTTTGTAATATTATGTATTGTGGCACGATTTTCCGTCATCTCTTGTCAAATTTGGTTTGGAGACAAACCGGTTTCGGCGTTGAGCCATCTTCAGTGTCATTTTTCGTTCTGCAGAACAAGAGGTTATGGGCGATAGCAAAAAGGGAAGCGATTCGTCCCATGGAATTTTGGAATTTCATGGAGAAAATTTTGAAAACTGGAGTTTTCGCGTGCAGCTTCATTTAGATGCACTGGATCTCCTTGATGTAATAAAAGGGACTCCTCCTGCGGAGCAGAACTTAATCGAGCAGTTCCGCAAGAAGGATAAGAAGGCCAAATCAGTTTTGGTCGATTGCTGATGAATACCTGGAGTACGTGCGAGAGAAGAAGACTTCCAAGGAGATGTGGGCACATGTGTGAAGTAGCACTTCAGTTTTCGAAATTGAAAAAGTTAACTACGGCATTAATTGTAGTGTGTTTGTTGTAAATTTGTTGTGGAAAGAAAAAATTTTTAGCTCTCGTTTTTTAAGAAAAAATGGTATGTATTGCTAACTTGACGCCATACACCTAGTCGATAGAATTGAGATATCCAATATGTTACTACGCCATTAAATGTAGCTTTTAACTTTAAAATTTCTTGTGAAAAGAAAAAATTTATAGCTTTCGTTTTTATGAAAAAAATTTAGTTGACCCTTTTTCGAACCAAATTTAGTATGTAGTGCTAACTTGACACCATGCACCATTGACGACA
>NW_023462741.1:0-17343 GCF_013731165.1 Rhagoletis pomonella
AAAAAAAAAGACTTTCCATTTAAGCATCCCGGGGAAAAAAGGCGCCAGTTGCGACAAAACTCTGCGCTGTTGCATTGTTGTGGCATAACATGGCACAAAAAAATACTGACACTAATTGCAGAATGTTAGCAGCGATATTTTGTGTAACAAGTTAAGCGCAACGATCAACGAACCCACTGACTACGCAGCTGACGAGCTGAGTGATAAAAGAGCAAAAAACATTTGAAATGCGCGGCTTAAGCCACCCTCAAATAGCCACACACACACACACAGCCAACTAGCTTGTAAAGTAACAAAAATGCAACGTTATTCCCTGCAGCATAATACTCACATATGTGTTGGTTGGCCACGCTTGAGCGCCTGTGCATATGCAATACACCAAACAATTGTTCCTAATAAATTTTTGTTAAAAGTTATGAGCGTGCCCTTACACACACAAAAACAAACAAACAAATAACGAAATGGGTCAACATTGTTGCCAATACCGCACAGTGGATTGTTGTTTTCGTGCACATATTTTTGGTGTTGTTGTTGAACTTGTCGCTAGTATCTGAGTACATATTGCACTAGGTCCCCCTTGACTAGTTTGCCTATGTACATGTGTAGGTGTGAAAGTTTTGATGGGCGCCGATAGCTCATATTTACCAAAACTAACACACAACGATAACAAACATGTAGCATATTCATACATATAGCAAAAACCACATAAAATTTCGACAAAATTTCGTTATGTCACTGCTGCTGCCCTGTGCGCGCGCTCGTACCTTACTTTTCGTGCTTTTGCCACAATGTTGCGCCACTATTTTCATAAATGCTGACAGTTTATTTTATGTTTGCGGTATTTTCTGATTACATAAACTTAATGTAATGTACGTACATATGTGTGTGTGTGGTGTGTGGAGCGGAGCGGTGTGTGGGATGGAGTTCTAGCGCAGCATAGCAGATAGTGTTAGACAGTTTTGAAAACTTTTGCGCGTATTCTCAAAATGTTGCGGTGCCAAGAATTATGTTTCTTATATAGTTTGTATGAATTTTTGACTAAGAGACTAAATTTCACAGATTTACCATGTGTGCGAAGTTTTTCGTATGCGAAAAAAGTAATTTAACAAATTATATTCGGCAGTTGATGACTTGTAAACCTCAAAAGTGAGAAAATGAGATTGTCAGAAAGTATAAATGGGGATGTGTTTCGTTTTTAATGTAACTTTGGAAGTGGCTTATGTACAAACATATACATACATACATATACAGTAGGGTGGGTCGAAAACACAAAATGTTTGATACGAAAATTGTATAGGTCTTAACAGGTGATAATTTAATCCCTTCTTCTTGAAAATAAATCCTGCTTCTCTGCGACAATATCTTCAGTGTGCGGAATGACCTAGAAAAATTGAAAATAAGAGTGGAATAGCAATTTTTCGAAGAATTGAAAATAAGGTGGAATAGCAATTTTTCAAATTTTTATAACGACTTGTGTAGATCAAATCTGGAACGTATTTCGTATCATAAAATCATAAAAAAAATAAATTGGACAACATAAAAGTAAGTAACATCAATATTTTATTCAATTATTCTTTATTTCCTACTTAATTTTTTAATTTATTAAAATATTGATGTTACTTTTGTTGTAAAAATTTGAAAAATTGGTATTTTCACTCTTATTTTAAAATTTTCAATCTCATTCCGCAGACTGAAGATATTGTCGCAGAGAACCAGGATTTATTTTCAAGAATAATACATTAAAATAGCAACTGGTAAAATCTACATACACAATTTTCGTATCAAACATTTTGTGTTTTTCGACCCGCCCTGATATACAGTGACTCAAACAAACGTTCACAGGATGATTTTTTTAATATTCACAATGTTTTTCAACTGCTCCAAGGGCTAACAAATATTGGGCTAACTTGCCAGGGGTACAATGCCGACGTTGTAATAATATGCAGGGGGAAATTCGAAAACATCCCTGTGTGATAGAATCCAGCTAGGGCTGAACGTTACCAAAAAATGGCGTGCTAAAGTACCATTCTTAAGGAAATATAAACTTGATAGTATAAAAACGATAAGACTAGATCGAACCAAAGTTGTACACAAAAAAAGAGGTTAAATTCCCAGGAGTAATAATAGACCAAAAACTACCATGGAAAGCACACGTTGAAGAAACTACGAAGAAAGCTGTAAGATCATTTATCACGTGTAGATCCATGACAGGAAAGAGCTGGAGATGCACACAAAAGATACTGGCATGGATCTATACGACGATACTACGAGCTTATGAAGCCATCATGTGGGCCGATAAAACTACACAACTTGGAACAATGAAAGCGCTCTCCAAGATAAAAAGGCTGATATGTGTACGCGATGACAACTTGTCCAACCGCATCCTTGGAGGTTCTTTTAGATTTTACCCCTCTTCAAAGAGGGAAAAGAGCTTTACCAAGTATGATGGTAGGTACTAATATTGGGGCAGAAGGGTTTCTTAGTTGTAGGAAGTTGGATATTTGGACGTAGAATTGCACTAAAATTGCAATACCAAGGGATACCATGTAATCAATACCATGTCAGCTTTACAAAAAGGTTCAAAACTGACACGAGTAACTAGCTCATATCTTGCATCACCTTTGCCTTATCACAACTGCGTGATACTACGCACTAGGAAATTCATTCCATTCAAATTCTACAGGAATTTTAAGCATTTAGTGTATTCACAAGATGTCGTAAGCGTCGTAATGTCTTAAAGTCGTAAATTTTTTCAATGTAAAATTACGGTTGAAATGGTTTAGAGGGAAGGGTATAATAAAAGCTATTTATATATTTTCTATCGATTTAGCAACATTTTGGTGTGATACAAATTCTTTAAAAGCAATTTAACCGTTATTTTACATTGAAAAATTTTACGACTTCAAGACATTATGACGCTTATAACATCTTGTGAATACTCTAATTGCATGCGCTGTTTTACCGCCAGGCAATAACGTAGCAGCAATCCCAGACGATGCTAAGGCGAGTGCTATTTTACGTTACCATCTAATGGATTTTTTTATATATATTTTCAATATTTTTTTTTGCAAATATATTTAGTAATATATACGTGTACAGTATACACGTTAGGGTATTCGAAAATGCTTATAGCTTTCATTAAGAAAAGAGCAAAGCAAAATAAATCAAAGTGTTTTATATAAAAATTAAAACAAATAAAAATCTGTGAAAAATTTACGTTTGGTTTTTTTTTAATACTTTATTGCAATTTTTATGACTGTTTTGGTTTTGAGTACTGCTCTTGCCGACGTAGCCGAGTGCTGAGGTGTGCCTCGGGAGATCCCTGGTTCAATTTCTGGATCCAGCAACGCCAACAAAAGCTTTTTCAAATTTTTTTCGCCCCTCGGCAGACAATGGCAACCCACCGAGCGTACTTCTGCAATAAAAAAGCAGAACACGAATGCGAAGAGAAGTTCGGCCAAACAAGAAGAATGCGTTTAAGCAAGCATTCGTTTATTGAAATCAAATATGATATACTATTCATCGCCAAATAACCTAGGATATAATTTCGAAACGATTTAGGGGCTTCCTTGAACTGCAAAACTTCGAAAAACATAAGTTTTATTCCGAGGTTATGATCTGGATGAAATGAAAAAAAACCGGTTTGTACGATCCAAAAATCCCGTTTATTCGATATTCGCAAAATCAAAATATAGTTGAAATCCGTTAATTAATTTTTGAGCCAATTGGTCACAAAGCATGTATATGTACATATATATAATGTCCACTTTATAAAGCAATTAGTATTGTCTAACTAGAAGCAGAAATATTCGTATTATTCCTCCTCTGTTTATGGTCTCTAACGCACACAATTTTCTTAACCTAATTTCACTCGCCATAAACACTTAGCTTTCACTTTTACGACCCCCACTAACTTACTTAGAATGAGAAAAAGTTTAATGAAATTTGTAACTGTACATGCATATGTATGTATGAATAACAACTTTCACCGTCTTATATGCGCTGTGAGCACATAACCTACAAGTTGCTTGCATGTCAAAGCCATTAAGAGCGAAAGGAAGATCCTATAATTAAACGATTCCTTAGTTGAAAAGGTTATTTTGTTGAAATGAAATGGTGATGAAAAATGTCATTCGTCAAAGTCGTAAATCAACGACGGTAAGCAGCGGCTGCAGCAACAATGCGACTAAATTCGACTTAACAATAACAAATATCGTAAATAACAGCAACAAACGCATAACAGTTATCAAAGGCAACAACAAAATGACATGTCGCAGTTGTCGCTGTCAGGCGCGCGCATTTGTCATTAAGTCAAATGACATTTGTACTCGTGGTATTTATTTATGCCTTGTATAAACTAAAACAATACACAACACACACACAAATATCTGTAGGAGAATGTGCATGGGAGTATTAAATTATTAGAGCACACATATGTACATACACTTTCATTAGACATGCTCATATCATTGTGTGCTAATCAGCGTGGCTTTAAATTACACTGTGAAACATTTAAAATTACTCTAAATTTTGAAAAAATCGGTAAAATAGTGGACATACTATATGCTATGCAGCTTTGCACAACAGATTTTACTTTTGAAGTGAAACTTCTTTAGCGGCGATTGGTTGGTTGGGAGTAAATTGGCAAATTCAACGGAAATGGTGCAACGGAAATGATGCAACGGAAATGGTTGGGGCTGAAACAAGAGCTTCTTGAGTGTACGCACATGGAATTTAAGTATTTAAGAAAAACTTGCTGATAAAAGGTTAAAGAATAACACTTAGAAAAAGGCCAATACAAGAATGAAAGTAAAAGTGAGTACGCACGTAGATAAAAAAAAGGATAAAGGCAAAGTAAAAACAAAAACAAAAACAACGATGCGTAAAGATAAAGGCAAAAATGAAGACCAATGCAAATTTAAACACTTTATTTATAGAAGAGCAAAGCTGAAGGGAAATATGTAGATGAAGAAAATGATAAACATAAAAGTAAAAATAAAGATAAATATAAAGAAAAAGATGAGGATGACGATACCGACAAAAGTAAAGATGAAGATAGAGGAAGAAAAATTAAAATAAAGGTAATTATAGAGTAAAGGACATATGTAGATAGAGACACAGAGACTCAATCAGGGAACTATTTTCGGGATTCTCGGGACTTACCGATATAACAATCTATATCTTAATCGGTTTTGTTATCGATATTTGTATCGATTTTGTTATCAATTATTTATCAATTTTGTTATCGATTATTTATCGATTTTGTTATCGATATTTCCTATCAATTTTGTTATAGATATTATTATCAGGTATTTATCGATTTTGTTATCAATTATTTATTGACTTTGTTATCGATATTTTTGTCGATTTTGTTATCGATACTTTTATTGATTTTATAATCGATTATTTATCGATTTTGTTATCGATTTTCTAACCGATTTTGTTACCAATAGTATTGTCGATTTGGCTTTCGAAATTTTTATGGAATTTGTCATCAATTTTGTTATCGATCTTTTTATCGGTTTTGTTATCAATATTTTGTTGGATGTTGCTATCGATTTTAATATCGATAGAGTATAAAGATAGAAATGAAGATAAAAGAAGACAGAATACCATTAATGTTATTAGAACGAACATGGGTAGAGATAGAAAAAAGAGAAAAAAATATAACCTTAAGCAAAAGCAGATGTACATATGTATTATGTATATTGGTTGTGAGACAAAATAGATATGTAACGTAATTTTCACTTCTCCAGTGTGGCCCAGGCGCACTTTATTTTTTTTACCTTAAATTCGACGTTGACTGAAAAATTCCTAAGAGGTGAGAATTCAAAGGAAAAACAAGTATTATTTTATCCTTCTTTTCCTCCACACATTATTTGTATTCCTTTGCTCTTCGGGTGCGCTTACATTTGCTGCACAGTGTAATCGCTCACTCTGTTGTCCCATTTCGCAATCGAAGCTCCTTATACAGTTCCTTGAAGAGCACATATCATTGCCGTTGATTAATTAGCTATAAATACATACATATACATGTGTGTGCGTTTGGCTGAGTGTGGGTTGCCATAGCTGCTTAAGTATCTATAATGAATGCACACACAATTTCGATGAAATATCTTTGTATGCATATGAGATATAAACATTAGCCGTCAAGCCAACGTAAGAGAGGATGCTTGTGTGCGTGTGTGTGTATAATACAAATGCTTAAATAAACATACAAATGTAAATAAAGAACAATGACGAACGAGTAATTGACATTTGTATGTACAATTTGACAAAATAGTTGACAGTTGAAGTAATATTATTATAACTCACACACACATGAAAGCAGAAAAGCATACCCAGCAACAAATTGTGCGAGTAAACTCTAAAGAGAATAGCGGGTCTATTTGTCTCCATGAGCGCAATTGTGCAGTCATTAGTCTCGACTAATCTCATACGTGTACAGTTGGAGATTAATTAGTTATCAATTAAAGATTAATTAGTCTTTGACTAGTCTCCACAATAATTAGTCCTGAACTCATAACTTGCGAGATCTATTGGGCTTAATTACGACTCGCCCCTCGCCTCTCGCTTATACTTGATGATAATTTACTCGTAGCGGTATTAAAAAAGCCCCTTTAAGCTAGTTAGGTTAGATGGACGAAATTCGAGGATGTTATCGTGTATATAATGGTCTATAGCAAGTCGAGCCCTAATAAATATTGCAAATTTTCAAAGAAGTTCAAGGATAAAGTTTAAAAAGGACATTTTCCGTACTTATTCGTTCTTCTGCACCAAAAACATAACCTTTTCAATGACACAGTTTTCTCTCTTTAATTTTATACCCACATTGTTTGAAGTTTCAAAGTGCTTTAAAAAAATTTTTGACTTCAGAGAAAAAAAAAATAAAAATGCCATCTGCCCCAAGTTTTGCGAGTATGTATATTGATTTTTGTGTGTGTAACCTTGACATCAGTTTTTGGGAACTTTATAATTGCGCCATCATTTTTTGTCATTTTAAAATTGGACATACATTATTGGTGTTGGACAATCTGGACATAAAATTTGGTTATTAATAATTGAACACAAATTTTGGTCATTTAAAAACTGGACATGCATTTTCGATATACTTAAAACTGAACATAATTTTTGGCTAATTTAAAAAGAGGAGACAATTTTTGCCAACTGAACAGCTGGACATAAAGTTTTGATAATTTAAAAACGGGGCTAATTCGAAAATTGGGCATACACTTTTGGTACTTCAAAAACTTGGCCGAAAATGTTGGATATTTAAGAACCGGACACACATTTCTGATAATTTTTTTGGTTATTTAAGAACGTGATATATTTGTAAATTGAAAAACTGAACATAAATTGTTGGCGTTTAAAAAACTGGGCTTAGTTCCCGATCGTTTAAAAACTGCAAATAAATTTAAGGTGATCAAAAAATTGTACATAGTTTCTAATAATTTTAGAGCTGGACTTAATTTTTAGTAACTGTAAAACGGAACATACCGTAACTAAAAGAAACGGGGCCTACATTTTTGGTAATCAGAAATCTGGCTACAATTTGTGGTCATTTAAAATGGACATACATTTTTGGTGATTCAAAACTGGACATAAAATTCTGCTCATATTAAAATGGGGTGGGTCTAGTTTGGCACCGAAATTTATATCCAGTTGTGAAATTACCCAAAATGCCTGTGGGTTTTCCGTTATGAAAACTTTATTTCCAGCGATGTTCAGCGCGGGTTTTTGGTTTTACGAATAGGTCACGCATTATTTTGAGGTTATATATTCAGTGCAATGTGCCATCTATTATTCGATTTCTGAAAATTTTAGAGCAGAAACTACGTATGTCTGTATATCCGATTTAGAGTGAGATCCGAACGTTGCTCGAGGTCAATGCCACCCGTTTAAAAATTAAATTCATTTAATTTAAATGAATTACTACAGTTTGGGTATCAATCGAAAGTTGTTTGATAAGGGTTTTAGTTCTAAACTGTTCATGTGGGAGGGTTGCCACCTGTTTGAAAAATCAAATTTTTCTTGAACTAAAGACATTTGATAATTGGAATATGTATCACAATATGGACGTCTTACAAGAGGGATTTAATAGGGTTTTAGTGGGAAAATATTTCGAAGAGGGTTGCCACTTGTTTTGAAATTCGAGTTTAGAGTAGAAATGTTCAGCTTAAACATGCGGAGTTTTCTGAGAAGCTTGCCATCTGTTTTGAATCTAAATTCAAATACAATTATTTTATAAGTTTAATGAGTTATTAAAATCTAGGTTTTAGTCGGAAGAGTCTTGAAAAGGCTTTATTTCTATGCAACATATATATAGCAGGGACTCCACATGTTTGAAAATTCAAATTCAACTTGAATTATAGGAATTAACGGTTTAAAAAAGTAAAATTCAAAATCTTCAATAATTTCAATAAATTATTACAATATGGGCATCAATCGAAATTGATTTGAAATGGCTTCATTTCAAACTACATGTGCATAAGTATGAAAAAGTATCACAAGAGAGAGGGTTAAGATAGTTTTGGTTTGAAAATATTTTGAAGATACTACTATTACTATTTTACTTTCCACGTACAGTATATAATGGATGAAGTACTATTAAAAGACCTAAGCCTTACCCTGTACAACTAGAAAAAAAAATAAATAAATAAAAAAAAAAAAATTTTTTTTAAATTTAAAGTCTCCTGATTTTCGAATATTTTAAGTATGTTGAGTTTAACTAAAATAAATTACGCCTAATGTAGCACGTAGAAATTTCATACACTCAGCGATGCGGGTGAGAGCGATCTAGTAGAAAATAATTTGAAGATGTCTTCTTTTTATAAGCGGTATGTAGAACGTCCAGGTGGTATTCCTAGTTCGAGCAAACTCGAAAAGAGTTGTTTATTAAATAGAGGTCGTTCCTTGGCTGACAAAGGCAAACCGCCGAGTGTGCTTCTGTCATCAAAAGCTGCTATTATTGCTCGATATCTAAGGCTGACAGCAACCATTGTATAATTTCTTTATTACTATTTTTTTTTTTTAATCATAAGAGATTATTTAGACCCATCATAAAAGCAAAAACGAAGTACACATAAGCATTTTCTCCCATGCCTTACTTTCACCCACCATTCCCCCAAAGCGACCTTTTGTATTAAACTTTCAAAATTGTCCTACAAGCATGTGCATCTTTGTAAGTTAACAACGCCATTTTGCTCTCTGTCAGACAAATATAATAAAAACGTTGATAGCAAAACAACGGAAAGCTACACAAATTGTGCGGTTTATGAATGTTAGAGCTAACGCTATATGCGCTCATTGTTGGCTGTTGTTAGCCGTTGACTCCTAGCTGTTGGCTGTTGATTGTTGATGTCGCTTTCTGCTTTTGAATTAGACAAATATTGCCAACACCATTATAACAAAGGCTATGCCGTTCGCCACCATCAGCCACACATCAGCTATACAAAACGGAAAAATTGAAGTTAAAAAAAAAGAAAAAAAAAAACAACCACAAGGCACAAAGAACAAGCGCAAGAAAACAATAACCCACATAAGTATAAACAAGCTAAGAAGCATATAAACAGGCGCATAAAGTACATAAGTAAAGTAAGTCAGTCGCCGCATATTGTTTGTGACCAAAGCCAAGTAAAGTAAGGAAAGTGAATGCACACAAAAATACACTTACACACATGCTTACACACATACTTATATACACACGAGCTGGCAATAGCAAAGTATTGTTTCCTTTATTTTCCCTTTTCTTGCCAGTAAGGATGCAACATTTTATGGCAAAATAATGGCACATGTAACAAGAATTGGCACAGGACATATGTGTTAGATTAAATATAGGAAAGTAAGTAGGGGCGGGCGGGGCAAGTGGCATGAAAGGCGTGTAAGGATTAAGTGCAGCAGCAGTCTGCTTTTGTGTATTTAGAGCAAAGTGTTCTTTGAAAAACCGGCTTTTAAGGAGAGCTTTACAGGAAAAGAATACAAAAAAAAAATAGAAATAACAAAGAAGTCAAATGTGGTTGCTTATTGAAGAGGAAGCTTGCTTTAAAGGAGAAAATATAATACGGAAGGAAGCATACAACTTAAATAAAATATGTGTATTTCATAATAAAAATATTGAGCAACATGTTTGTGAAGATTTGAAAAGTTTTTCTCGAAAAAATTAAGCAAAAAATATAATAAAATACTAGTGCAGTTAAAACGCCAAACTCTTTGCTCAGGAAATCGCACACAGTAGGACAAAATACAAAAATTCTTTCTGCATCAACCAATTCAAATTGTAACGTTAAAAGAAGTGTAGTGAATACTTTGCCAATATTGAAATATTTCGCATATATTGTGCGCAATTTATTTAAATTCCACTTTTAAAACAGCTGGCAACCGTCTTCAAAAATATATTCAAATTATACCCTTCTTGAACCTCTTTCGTTTGACACCAATATTGTGATGCATATTGCAATTACTTAATTACAGTACTTCCTGTTTAATTGTTAAATATGTGCTATCGAAAAGAGATATACCCTCAATGTTCCCTCCTTAGTTGAGTCCCCGCCTAATTGAAATAGCAATTCTCCAAATTTTGAAGTGCACTTTAATTGAAGTTGAATTTGAAATTTTTGAATTTATTTCGTTTGATCCCAAAATTTCATTAATTAATTGAACCTATTAAACTATTTGAATTTAACTTTTTAAACAGCTGTCAATCCTCTTCAAATACCACAAAAATATTCTATATAAATATGTGCTAACTGAAGATTTTTTAACATTTAATATTTCATTACCTTGTGTACCGTTTCATAGTTTCAAACAGGTGTCAACCCTATTCAAAATATTTAAAACCAAACTCTTCTTCAAGCTCTCTCGTCTGACACCCATATTTTGGTCAGCGTTGCCACAATATTTTTGTATTTGTTAGCAAAATTTCCAAAAAAAAGTTACCAATCGGAATTGTATACATATATTTTAAGCCTTTTTCGAAAAATATTAAGATGTACTTGAGCTGGATCGATTTCAAAATATTTTTTTTTTTTATAAATAAAATAAGTTCTTAAAAATATTGTTTCCAAAAAATCACCTAAGATGATAAAAAAGCTTAAGCTTAGAAGGTCCGCATAAAAATATTTAAGTATCAAAATAATGAGATTTTTGAAGCTTTTTTAAAATCGGTCCAGCTTACTGAAATCTCAATATATATCCAAATATTTTGGCGCAAGTCATAAAATTTAAAACCCGCAACTTTTTTTGGTGAGGCATCCTAATATACATATATTTCCGGAGACAAAATCGCCAACACATATCGTTAGATCAGATATCGTAAAGTTAGAACTTCACACAATACTTTTCAAGCTTTCAGCGCTCTATTCAGCTATAAGTTGCCTAAATAAGCTGCAAAAGCCCCAACGCCTGAAAAGTTTGTTCACAGGAAGCTGACTCACCGTCATTCTCAGGAATTGGAACCGCTTTACGGCATTTTTAATGTATTTTGCACTTAGGTTTAACTAATTCATTTAACTTCAACAGATGACAATCATTTAAAAAAAATTAAAACTCATTGTACATCTACAGGCCAAGCCTATAATTTGACACCTCATTTGTGAAAATCGCGTCAAAAGTATGTATGTACATATGTATATTAGGGCGGGTCAATTTTTTTTGACAATGCGCGTATAGCATAGGATTCTACGTGCAATTCTATGTAAATTTTCCGAGGAAACCATGGGCCTAAAATCAATTTGGAGTTTGCCAAATTGCGAAAATAGGTTTCAAGCAAAATGTGAAAATTTTCACTGTTGCGCCCTCTGGTGGAAGTTCTGTACAGAAGAAAAGTGCAGAGAAAAAAATTCCTCATACCAAAAAACCCCTTATAGGATGTTTTTATACAAAATTTAAGCACTTCTTTACGACGCTACTAATGTTAAGAAACCCAATTTTGCAATTTGGCAAAGTCCAAATTGATTTTAGACCCACGTCACACGTAGAATCCTTCTGTGCTATAAACGCATAGTCGAAAAAATCTCCCATACAAATCGACCCGCTCTAATCTATACATAGAAACCAGTTTCTTTCGGAGACAGAGTGATTTATAATGGGGCTTAGAAAATATACTTTCAATCCCACCGCTATGTAAAATCTTCGTCTTCAAAAATTTCAATATGAAAAGCAAGAGTGCCATAAAATAACAAGAGTTGCAATATGAATTCAATCAAACAAACATAAAAGTAATAAGAGTACCAGTTGGACAGAACTAGTTGGGCGTAACTGTGACTCATATTGTGTAACTAATTGAGGCCAGTTTGAAAAGCGGTTGGGAATCGCATAGACGCTTTACATATAAGAAAATTATAGGCAAATGTTGTGGTTTATCTTATTTTAGCAACACTTACCTCACAAGCTAGTCGGCTAATCGTCTCCACCTCTTTTCGTCGGCCAAATGCCTAAGAGACACGTGGTTTCCCTTTGTTTGCTCCAGAGTGCCGCTAACCTCAGATAAGTGGAGTCTATGGCGCTTGCGAAGACGTGCAAGTTGTTGAGCGGATCCTTTTCACACGCTAGACACTTTCCAGTAACCTTCGGCACTATCCAGACGCAGTAGGAGTTTAAAACTAGCCGGATTAAAGTTTGATTTTTTTTCAGCTGCTCATTTTCATCGCTGGAGTTCGTTACTCGACAATTTCGAAGCAGAAAATAGTCGATGACAATTGCCAAGCATATGAATGCGGCTAGAATACGGAAGCTACTTTTTAATTTGATGAGATATCTTGCCTTAATTTTCTTATATTACGATATGTTCTGTTAAGTCTCTTCGTATAGATGCCAGCTGAACAGTGCCCGCCCAAAATTTTTGTCTATCATTCTACTGTTTTGCCAGCTTAAGTTTCCGTAACCGCCAATTGTCCCGCATAGGCCGGGAGGAAAACTACAATTTTGGCCCTCAAGGTCTCCACTTAGCGCTCACCGAGTCGACCTGAAGTTCATGTTTTTAAGAGCCACCAGAAGGTTGTACACGGTCTTCAAAAGAAACCAAGTCGAAGGTGCTCGGCCTTGTCAATTCAACAATCACTTAGTTCCCTGCTTGAACCGGCTGTCAGCTTAAGCTTCCCTAACCGCCAATGGCCCAGAATCGGTCGGGAGGAAGTCTCTCCGAGCCGACTTGAGGTACATGTTTTTAAAAGTTACTAGCAGATTCCGGTAGTTCGCGTCGGGGGCAAGGCCTTTGTGGAGTATGTCAGTGCAGAAATTATATGTGCGATTTTCCATATGAAATTTTTAAGTGCGTGCATTAAAAAAACTTTTGTTGACAAAATTGTATCCATAAATTTGAAATAAAATGTGTCCAAATATTTTGGGTGTTAATGATTTCGTAAACATAGCAAACAATTTGCGGAATTGTATATATTTTATTACACATTAACGCAGTCGAGAAAAAAATGTTTGTTTAATCACATACATACATATATGCATGCACGTACATTAGACCGTACCACCTTACGAGCAACCACAAAAAAAAAAAAGTGAAAAAAGTTAGTGACACATACATTCGGCAATATATTTTTTTAATAGTTCTACTTGAATAACATGGTGTTACAAAAAAAAAAAAAAATGCACGAACTTTTTAAGTGACACAGCACAGGTCTTAGAGCTGGCCGAGCAATTCACGAAACTGTTTTGAGAATTTTTTTAACACCCTCAAATTCTCAAGTTATTCTTAAAAAACCATGACTTTCGGCACCAAACAATTTTTAGCTTGATTATTTTTTAACCAATTTTAAGTTTTTATATGGCTTTAGAAAGAAGAATATTTGTACGATTTAAAGAGAGGAAAATTTTTGTGAGCACATTGTAAATAGGTGGAAAATTTTTGGAATAAATCTGAAATTTAGACCAATTTTTATTATTTTTTCCACTTCTAAAACAGTCTCTTTTAGTCATTACTTCGGAAATAATGTTTAATTCCGATTAAAACTGGGTACCATTCATTAAAATCAAAAAAAAATTTTTGAAGTTATGACATCTTTTATACGGATAAATTCCAAATTTTCCAAACCAACTATTGAAACCTCAAAGTGAATCCAATTCAACTGATTCAAAATTTCTGTGAAATTACACGGTAGTAATGTTGGAAAAAATGTTTAGAAAATTCATATTTTCCAAAATTTTCTGTTAATTTTTATAAATGGTACCTAGTTTAACTCGGAATTAAACACTCTTTTCGATGTATTGACTAAAAGCATAAAATGTTGTAAAGTGGAAAAATAATAAAAACTAGAGTGCCAGTTACTGTCGAAATTCGACCCTTTTTCTAGTTTTTAAGAGCCTTGGAGAGGTTTCCTAAGTTAACACGTAGTTTAACTTATAAGGTAGAAAGGAACTTACCGGAAAATCTCCTGCTTTGTAACTAAAACGTGACTTAATTTGTTTATACCTTTGAAGGTCTTTGGAGGACATCTCCAGGACTTGGAATCGACCTGATACATTTCATTTTATTGATAAATTTCAATAATTTTATACACATCGATAATTCGATGAATTAAAAAAAAAAACATTAAAATCCGATAACTCAACAAAATTCGATAACTCGACTAATTTCTCTCAGTATAAATCGATAACTCGATAAACTTTGTATTATTATAAATTAAAGAAACAATTCCGTAGAGAAAGAACAAATTCAAGTTTTTGGTCCGTAAGGTATTGAAAATGTCCTTAAAACTTTAATCCCTGAATATCCTTTAAATTTTGCAATATTTATTTTGAAAAATTAATATGTTAAGGACTATTATAAACTCGACAACGTCCTCGAATATAGTCCTTCTATCTTTATTAGCTTAAAAAAATAAAATTGATTAAAACGGCATTTCAATACCTGTTCGTCCTAGGTGAACCCAACAAAATTTAATTTTTTTAAATCCTACTGAATTTTGTCTTTCATTTGGTACCCATTTTTATTCTACATTGCACAGAATTTTTGTAATATTTTTTTAGAATTCATCATATCTTTGAAATTATAAAGTTCTAATAAAAAAATTCTAAAACTAAAAACGCAATTTTACTACATTTGGCTCATAGTGTCGTGAGTATATTGATTGCTGGTGTGTTTTCAAATTTTTTTGTTTCAAACTGTTTCAATCTTCTTACTCCGAATTTTTAGAAAAATTAGGTACGCAATTTTATAAGTATAGCCCATTAAATTACAGGAGGATAAAGCGCAAGTTGCAAGTGACTAAAAGTAACGTTGATTTTTTATAATTTTTTTGCCTGCGGTGACACACATTTTCTGCCATTAAAGTATGTTTGACAATTTTTTATATGGAAGAAAATGGCCAGCATCGTTTAAAAAATTCCCAAAAATCAGCGGTATTTTGTAACTGCATGAAACTTGCATTTTATCCTACTTTATTTTAATGGCCTATAAAACTGCGTTCCTCAAAATTTTCTAAAAATGCTAAGGAAAAAGTTTAAAATTTTGTAATTTTTTTTGCATTTTTAAAATTTTTGTACAAATTTTGAAATGTGCATTTAAATGCAGTAAATTATATATAAAAATGAGGTAGACTTTTATAAAAAAAATTTAAATATTAAATAAAGAAAACTATCGACTAAACTGGTTGAAATGAGGCGTTTCTTTTATTTCTGCCGCTAGTATTATGAACTTATTTCAGCCACACAATACATATCGCACACAGTCTTCAAAAGAGTGACAACTCAATATTTGGCATTTTTGAGATTATGCGCTAAAATGTACGGAGAGCTTTTATTTACCTTTCAGCAAAATCTGGAGAAAATTTTTGTTGTAATTTGTTAAAAAAAAACCTAAGGTAAAGTCACCTTTGCCCATATGATTACCATGTGCTAAGAAATAGTTTTTCGTATTTTCTGACAAACGTAATATTTTCAGTTGACTCTTTTAAAGACGGTTTTTTGACATCCCTAAGTTACTTTATCAGATATGTAAACGCTAAAGTAAATGCGTATAAATTCAGTTATTGTCTTTTGTTATTTTACTAATGAAATATTTTTAAATTTAAATAATCAAGTAAATTTCAAACCCATTTATTTATTATTTATTATATGATAGGACAGCTTCTCAAACTATATTGATGCAATTTTTTCATGTTTAGTTGTTGGAAAATAATGAATATCTAAATCCCGGGATCCGGGTATTGTAAGAACGATGTCCCGAAAATCCCGAGATCGCAAAAATCGAAAAAATTAACATCCCTAATATGTACCTACTCACGATTAAATGTTTGCTTATAATTTCCGCGTTTAGTTAATATAAAATTTAATGTATTTGTAAACTTTGACGAAAAAACTTAAGTAAATATTAAACAGCATGAGTTTATGATATAGTATGTACTTCATGCGAAAAATATTTGCTCATATAAATGCATACTATAAAAATTATGAGCTAAAACAAAAGAATTCTAAAAATTTTATTTGGCGCTAAGGCGATGCTAAAAGTAAATATAAAATTGCCTAGCTGATTAATTTTCGACACTTTGTACCGACATCGTTGCGCGCAGTTTGCAATAATTCAGCTGGCAAAAATGTGTGCAGCGTAAAATAAATACAAAAAAATGTAAATGTGTGTATGTATATGGGAAAAATTTAAATACTTTATTTGCATGTAAAAATTGTCAGAGCTTGAAGCATTTATTGCGAATTTTCAAATGAAAAAATTTGATTTGTTTATACGAGTTTGAGATTGTGGGTAGTTGCGTGCTTGATCATGTGACTTAAAGAGAGGTGATGCGGTGCATTTTATGTATTAAAACATAAAAAGAATCAAAGTGCGATTTATTGAAAATTTAGGTAGTTTTATAAGGCACATCAGACGATTGAAAAAAAAATCAATTGCTGACATGCGATGTGACATTTGAACATAAGCACGACGGCTCATATGACGGCTCATTTTTTAATTGATGAGGAAAATATCAGCTGATGACGAGTGACGTTATCAAAGTCAGGCAATAAAATTAGCTGATCTTTTCTATTTGATTGCTGTGATATATTAAGCAATCATCTATTATTTAACTTTCTGTTTGCACTAAATTCGGAATAAATCATAACTTTCCTCCGTTTTCTCTTTTCAGCTCATCAAAAAAAAAACCACAAATATATGTATATTCCCATTTTTAAAGCAGCTAACCGAGCACACTCAACCACGAAATGCCTTAGCAACTTGTTGCAGCAACATTAAAGTGCCTACATATTATTAGCAAATATCGAAGCCAATAACATAGAACGCATTATGCTTAGTGAAATTCTTCTCAAAATTTATGAAAACCACTACGCAGTAAAACCAAAAACATAAAACCGAAGTGGTTAGCAAATCCAAAACATAGCAGC
>NW_023462742.1:0-16884 GCF_013731165.1 Rhagoletis pomonella
ATTGCCGATCGGCCGCGAAGATGTGGTGTTCAACACATTTATCAGTTGTTTACGTTTGAAGTGGTCCAGGTTAGCATAACAAGTTACTGGTATGCAAGCTGGTCCTTTCGCACATACTTTAAAACCACGGCCCAATGGACCACCTGGTCCTCAAATTTTTGCAGGGCAGTGTGCAAACCCCATGTTTTTTTATGTGGTAGAATCGAAAAAAAATGTGGTAGATTTGAACAAGATGTGGTAGATTTTCAAATTCATTTATTTAACATAAATTAACATACATATCTATATTCATAAAATATCAATATTTGTATTTTGTGTACATATGTATTGAGTAAACATATATATACATATGGTTATGTAAATAAGACTTTAGTATTTGTATTTGGCTGGAAATGCTTTTAATAAAGGTAAAATTGTTGGCATATCGTTTTTCTGGATCTTATGTGGATCCAAATTTTCTAGTAATTTTAGTTTTTCGTTACGGAAATCAAATCTTTTTTTGAGCTCATCACACAGACTGATATAATAATTCACCATGTCTTTTTTAATAACATCACATATGGTTTCATGTTTTTCTTAGAACTCATTGGATTCTAAGCCGAAATACATTGAAGAATATGGCAAATGAATGCTTTCGTCTTTATAGTCTGTATCTAATGAAATGCAATCAAAAACTACAAAATTGTGAAGCAATTCTTTGAAAAATTATATAAAGCGTGAATATAATAAGTGTATAATTGTGCCTTTTGACTGATATTCTTTATTAAATATATTAATTTTATTTAAAATGTAACTTAAAAATAAAAAATAACCATAGTTGGTATCGTTCAGCTCGTCTAAAATATTAGATGCAGATGATTCATTTAGCTCTTCAAATGTAAATAACAAAAAATAATGCTTTAGAGGTTGCCACTGCACAATTATACGCTCAACTGCTGCTTCCAAGGATAGCCATCGCGTTTCACATAGCCCTAGGATGTTATGTTGCGAAGCATCGAAAGCGTCTTGAAAATTTTTAAAGTCATTACGACGTTTTGAACTATGGGAAAAAAGAAGTAAACGTTTCTTACAAGCTTCTCTAGTCTGGCAGGCAGTTTCTTGGACGCAGCAGATGAACACAAATTCAATGTGTGGCACGTGCACCCTAAATAAAATAAGCTATTATTTGCATCTTAAAATTTTTTTCTTACGATATTATATCTTCCCCTCATTACTGCAGCATTATCAGTAGCAAGACCTATCATGTGCACCAAGGGTATGTTCATCGAATTTAAATAGCTCACGGTGACATTGTAAAACCCTTGTGCCGTCGCATCTTCAATCTCCAGAAGTCCAAAAAACAATCCTCTACAGTATTTTTGTCAGGTGGAAGATAACGAACAATTAAGACCAAACACTTTGTCATACTGATGTCCGTTCCTTCATCCATAATCAAAGAAAAGCAGGTGGATCGCAGTTCTTTCGCAATTTTTTGTGTGTGTGGCCCTAAATGCTTTTAACCATGGCTGCTGATTTTGTGGAGCAACATTGAATAGGCTTGTCACTAGGGTACATAAAATTGAAGAGTTGTGGTAATGTGCTCATTGTTTTAAATTCAAGCGAGTGTTGTACGCAGTATATCACCATGGTGATCTCTTTAGATAATTTTTCAGTCGACGCAGTTTTTTGTGAAAGACTTTCAGTCATAGAAAGTTTCTTAAGGTGGTTGGTTTCCTTTACCTTCACTGCATTTTGGTGCTTTGCCAATTTTGAATGTCGTTCCAAAAGAGTGACGTCATTTGTCAGCGAACAGTTGCATAGTTTACAAAACGCCTTCATCTCATAACATTTCAACCATTCACGACTCTTTTCCCATTTCATTTTCATACCGACGCGTTTCCGCGACAGGTACAGGTACTGGGACAACTTCAATTACGCCGTATGCTCTACTTTTAGTAGAAGCAATAGCAGTACACCGACTGAGCAAATTTGTGAAATATTAGAAAATTATAGCGCAAATACTTATATTAAAGTATCATGGTTTACCTTTTTAAAAATTTGTCCATTTGCTTGCACCTGCCGCCAAACACGCTTGTCCACAATTGCCACAAAATAATGTTGCCAACTTTTTGTATGGTGCATTGCATTTACTCTGTTCGAGTGCTCCAGGATTAAGTCCACAAAATAGTACTGAAGATATTATGAATGTGTGTACGGTAATGACTTCTGACTAAATCGTGGAGTACGGGAACAGGCCAATAGAAATTATTAGAGGAATGTCGATGCTGCCAGATATCATTTTTAAAACTTTATAGCAACTAATTGCGAAAGTGTTAACACTTTCACCAAATATGAACTTTTTGTATTTGTTATTGACAAATCTTTATAATTATTATTAGAACTGAATTAAAAGTTTAGAGTTTTGTGAAAATTGGAAATAAATGTTCTGTCTAAAAATGTGGTAGATTTTAAGCCTTGCGTGGTAGATGTGGTAGAAACCCAAATTTTAAAAAATATGTGGTAGATCTACCACATATGTGGTAGAGGTTTGCACACTGCATGCTACCCTACGTCCCCCATAACATCCACTACTTGCGACCCACTGTTTCCGCTACAATGTTGCCAATGCCTTAGCAACATCATGGCCACCGTGCATACATACTCGTATGTTTCTGCCACACTTCCGCTTAAGCAACTGTTGTGTGCGTAAATAAATTTATAAGGCAGTATCATGATTCAATAATACAAGGTTCGATAAACTGACAGTTGTCTCTCTCGCACCGCTCCCTTAGCAGTGGCACCGTGTTGCTTCTTTGCACATTTACATGGAAACAGTGTAGCTTTGGTGTGAAATAGAAGTATGAGCGTTTGTGCAATATGTTTATTTGTATATGCATATGAAGCATATTTAACTGATGAAAACATAAACTGTTTTTAAATTGGATGTTTACATCAATCTCATAGTAGTCTTATTTTAAATTTGAGTCATTTTGTAATTTTTATACAGCTAAATAGCACATAAATTACGTAATTCACATAGGTACATCAGTATTACGTTCAACATTTCGTTTAAAATGCCAGATTTCCTGCAAATACATTAGAATTTACAAAAGGAATTTCACTACTAATTGCCTACATTGCGTATTTTTCTACTACCATTTTCGCACCAAGAGATTTCATTCCTCCCCTTTTCTCCGTCCTTCGTAAATGCAACCTTTTGTAAGGGAGTGTCAAACCGCAGCTGTCAATAATTATCTAACCTTGTATTATTGAATCATGAGGCAGTATAAGCTTGTACTCGCAGCGTCCAATGTGTGGCCTCGACCCACGACTCCTAACCGGGCAGTTACATGTATGTTGTTTTTTTACTGGGCGTAAGTATTCACATTTAGAGGCTAATCACAGGGCTACTTCTACATACATATTTCTACTCGTATTTTAGGCTATAAGTATATCACAGTTGCAATAATTATTAAACCTGGTAATATCACAACTAAGTCAACGTCGACTGCGCTGTCCAACTCTCTCGCTACGCCTGGTGTTTCTTTTGTGCTTTCTGGTGCTATCTCCGATTCATCGACAATGTCTACTTCATCCACTACTTCTGCTTCTCTCACCTACGCTGCTATTGCTGCTGTTTCTGCTGGGTGTTCTACTGGTATTGCCACTGCTTGCGCTGACGCTGGTTCGTTTGTCTCGGCAAACGACTTGTACCAGTGCTGCTAACGAAGTAAACAATACTCCGCGCGCCCGTCAAAATTTGGAGGGGACCACTGTCGCGGACAAGAAAACACAAAGAAAACATATTTGTGTCTATTTTTCGGTTCCGATCGGTTCGTATTTATGTCTTTTAAATTTTAATATTACACTATTGTTGCCCAACGTTTCGCTGAACTCATTAGCATTTTCAGGGGCTGGTTGTTTATTTTCACTGTATCAACAATAAGTACAAAAATTACAAATATCCATTAACGTTTGACAAAATTACATAAAGAACATGCATGTATGACGTGCATATGAACATAAAAGTGGCAAATGAATTATACTATTTTACTACTTACACAAATTTCTATTATAACATATTTAATTAAACTTAATTTTACTTCGGTACCATCTATTGTGGTAGTCTTGTCAATACTGGTAATTGCTAAAATTCGTCATAAACATAAAATGTATGCAGCAGCAATGTCATCGGTGTCTTCTTTCTTGTTTTTTCTCTTTTTTGCATTATTCATAGGCTCTCCTTTCTGAATGAACTTGGTAGCGGGGATTCCAAACAATAGCTCCCTATTCTAGTATAGGTCTAACTAAACGGGTAAAAAGAGCTTTTGTAACATAAGGATCTTTGAACTCTTTTGACCATCGCTTTACAACTGCAAAAACGCCTTTGGCTTTATTGACTGTGACATTAATATGATGGTTGAAATTGAGTTTGGAATCCATTGTGATACCAAGATCGACAAAATTGGACACCTGCTCCAGATTATAATTTGATATTGAATAAACAGCTGGTTGAACAGCCCTCCGAGAGAAACACATAACTTTACATTTTTGAAGGTTTAGTGGCATATAGTTTGTATTACACCAACTAACCACGTTGTTCAGATCCGCTTGCAACAAAGACCTTTCTTCGGTAGAGGACGATGTTTTAAAAGTTTCACATCATCGGCATACATTAAAATTGTTGAATGTTTTATTATAGAAGAATAATCATTAATGAATATCAGGAACAGAATCGGAACAAGGTGGCTTCCCTGAGGAACCCCTGAAGAAACTTTAATGATGTTGGAAGAACAATTATTAAAAATAACTCTTTGTGTTCTATCAGAGAGGTAAGATGAGATCCATTGAAGAAGACTGGGCTGAAAGCCGATTAGGTCGAGTTTACGGATGAGTAACGAGTGACATACTTTGTCAAAAGCTTTACTGAAATCGGTGTATATTACGTCGGTATGAGCATTTTCTCTAAAACCGTTTGAGACATGAGTTGTAAACTCCAATAAATTAGTCACAGTAGATTTTCCTTTAGAAAACCCGTGTTGAAATTGTGTAATTGAAGAAGATATAGAATATGTCAGCTGGATAACAATAATTGCTTCGAATAATTTGGAGATAGCGGAGAGTTTCGCTATGCCTCGATAGTTTTCTATAGAAGACCTGCTGCCGTTTTTGTGAAGTGGTATTATGAAAGACTCCTTCCAGGCTGAGGGAAAAACGCCATGTTTAAGTGACAAATTGAATAGAGTTGTTAAAGGCTCGCAGATGTTCTCAGCGCAGTTTTTAAGAAAACAGGTCGGAATATGATCAGGTCCAGGCCTAAATGACGCTTTTAAGGTTTTTAAATAGTGTAAAACTTCATCGGAAGATATTACTGGAATATAAGCAGAGTTGATTGGACAAAGCTCGTACGGATAGTCTCCACTTATAGGGAAGTCTACAGAATAATTGGACCTAAAGGACCGAGCAAACATGTTGGCAATGAGTTGGCTGTCGCTAGATACAGTGTTGCGATAATGCATAGCGGACGGAAAACCATATGCCTTACGCTTTGAATTTACGAAACCATAAAATGACTTAGGATTGTTAATTAAATTCTTCTTAATTTTACATAAATATTAATTATAACATTTCTTATTTAATGCAAAGTAGCTGTTAACTTGGTCCTTGCTTCGGAGAATTCCGTTTTTATAGCGTGTTAAATCAAACTCCAACTGCTCTGTGAGAATCGCTTTTAAACTTTATTTAAATATAAAGAAAGATAATGATGGTTTAAGATCAGTAAATGCTATTAGTAAAATTAGTATAAGTTATTCTTACACATCGGTTTTCTCCTGCAAACCCAAATTACAAAAGGCGTGATTATTATTTAATGGCGAATTAAGATGAATGAATGTAATCGATATCCGATACATTTCATGACTAGTGGCACGGTTGTCAACACTCCCCCCGGTATTCGTGAATTCGCGAATACCCAAACAAGAAACAACACTGCTACGTTTCAATTAAAATCCAAGATAGCTAATTTGGCAACAGGTCGATGATACTCCCCATTTTTTGTTCTCAAAGTAGCGCTGTGGATTTGTCCATCTTTGGATAGCACGGTGTGAGTGACCACACCCTTGGGCCAACAGTGTTTAGGTAGGTTACCATCAACTACTATTACGACGTCCCCAACCTGGACCGGCTTAGTTTTGTCGTACCATTTTGTACGTTTCGTTAACTCGGGCAGAACCTCAGCTATCCACCGCTTCCAAAAGACGTCCGCTAAGTACTGCGTGTGCCGCCAGCAACCCTTGACATACTGATCCGATTGGTCAAATTTACCTGGAGGTCCATCACCAGATGATGAACCCAGTAACAGGTGATTGGGTGTTAGTGCTTCCTGGTCAGCTGTTTCCAACGATAGGTAGGTTAGTGGTCGTTTGTTTATAATGCTTTCCGCTTCTAACATCAAGTTTAGAAGCTTCTCATCGTTGAGTTTAGTTTCCGGCGTGATGATTTGGTACAGCACTCGCTTGATTGAACGTACCATACGCTCCCAGGCCCCTCCCATGTGTGGGCTTGCAGGGGGGATAAACGTCCATTCAGTATTAGTACTGGTGAATTCGCGTTTGAGCGAACCAAAGTCGATTTCGTTATAAGCTGTGCAAAGTTCCTTTTCAGCCGCTCGCAGGTTTGTGCCATTATCGCTATATATGTGATAAGGGGTGCCTCTTCTCGCTATGAAGTTCCTTATAACCATTAAGCACGAACTCATTGTAAGGCTGTGTGCAACTTCAATATGTACTGCTCGGCAGGTGAGACAAGTGAACACAACCCCATACCTTTTCTCACTGCGTCTTCCGATAGTTACAAATAGGGGCCCAAAAAAGTCAATACCAACATGAGAAAAGGCTTTCGTATATGGTTATGTTCGCGCGGCTGGCAGCGGGCTCATTTCTGGCGGTATTGGCTTTACGCTTTGAATTTTACAAAATCGGCAATTTAGGCGAATACTGCGTAATAAGGCTCGCAGACCCGGTACATGGTACTTTTGGAAAATTTCGTTTATGACCGTTTCGTGATTTACGTGTTTGAACTTTCTGTGGTACCAATCTACAATCAGGTAAGTAATGCGATGTTGCCTCGGCAGTATTATAGGGTTTCTCATGGCTTCTGAAATGTGTGTGTCATTTTCGAGGCGACTTCTCATGCGTACTATCTTTAGATAATCTATGAAAGGGCTAAGTTTTCTTAGGGAACTGTCTTTTGGCAATGTGCACGCTATCTCTAAAATTGGTATTTCTGTGGCTTATTGGTCCTTTTGCGCAAGTCTTAAAAGGTACTGCTCACTCCAAAGCAGCATCTCTCTAGTTGGTCCGGTTTCGTTCGGGATCTCCTTTTGCTTTCAGGTTTTCAATGAACAATTTCGCGTGTGCTAATGACCTTAGCAGGCGCTCCCATTTAGAGAAACGGTTTGCATCTATAACAGCTGATTTCTGAATAGTTACGGCGACCTTCTGCAGTTCAACTTCCTCGTTGCATACCTGTAGACTTTCAGAGCTGATTACGTTTTGATTAGGCCAATCGTCTTTTGGCAGCTTCAGGAATGAGGGCCCTGTGAACCATACGAATTCTTTGCTAAATTCTGGCGACCGACTCCATTTCGTACCCAAGTCTGCAACATTAAGCTTTGTGGGGACATAATTTCAATTTCCGATTTCTGTAGATTCCTGAATCTGAGCAATTCTAAATTTCACAAAATGTTTATATTTGCTGGGATCAGAGCGAAGCCATAGCAGGACCGTTTTTGAATCGCACCAGAAGAATGTTTGTTCGATTTTCAGGCTATGATGCGCTGCAATTGCACCAGCTAAACGAGTTCCCAATACCGCTGGAAGTAATTCCATTCTCGGAATAGTAATCGGTCGTAATGGTGCAACTTTCGTTTGGGAACCTACCAAGGATGTCTTTACACCGTTCATATCTGAAATCCTAAAATATGCCACTGTCGCATAGGCGTTCTCACTGGCATTTACGAAGACGTGCAATTGCACAGTGCTTTTTTCGCCATTTGACCGCGAAAAGTAACACCTTGGTATGCGAACTTGTTCAACCCTTTTTAATTCTGCTAGCCATCAGCAAGCTCCTCTGGCATCATATCGTCCCAATGATTTCGACTACGCCAAACGTTTTGGACAAGAATTTTCATGTGGATAGTGAAATATGAAAGCAGGCCTAGTGGGTCGAAAAAGGACATCAACAGTCTTAACAGCTCCCTCTTGGTAGGCAATCTCCCACCTTGTAATATTTCAGAGGTAGCTTTAGTGAACTTCAAGTTAAATGTAAAGCAATCTTCCTGCGTTAACCACCACATGCCAAGTAATTTATCCGCTTCAATAACGTGCTCAAGTGTGCGACCTGCTTTGCAAAAGTTCTCATTAGTGCTACCTTCACCCAATGCCAGTAATAAGTCTGGAGAGTTACTCAGCCAGTTTCTGATTCTGAAACCTCCATGTGCGTGTATTGCACGTACACCTTTAGCAAGTTTAATCGCATCTTCGACCGTATTTGTACTGTCGAGCATATCGTCAACGTAATGCCTTTCTATTATACATCGCGTAGCAGCGGGAAACTTATGCTCAAACTCCTTGGCATTTTTGTTCTTGGCATATAACGCAAGCGAAGGTGAGCAACTGGCTCCGAAACTCAAAACTTGTAATACGTATGTGTCAGGTTGCCGTATTGGGTCACAATCTCGCCATAGGAAACGTTGCGCGTTTTGGTCCGACTTACTCACACCCACTTGGTGGAACATCTCACTTATATCGCCGCATATGCCTATTTTCCCTATGCGGAAGTTGTATAGTACTTCCGGTAAAGATACTATCAAATCGGGGCCTTTATCGAGTCGATCATTGAGTGAAACACCTTCGTATTTCGCTGCAGCTTCCCAGACGACTCTTAATTTTCCCGGCTTGTTCGGGTTTCTAACGGTAAACATCGGCAAGTACCATGTGCGTGGTCCAAAATTAGTGGCTTCTTCTTCGGACAGTTTACGAATGTAGCCTTTCGTTTCCATTTAATTTATATGTTTGATGGCTTCGCATCTCTGTTCTGCACTTTTGAGGAGTTTTCCTTCAAAGCATTTCAGTCTTTGCAGCGCCATGTCATAGTTACGTGGCTTGACAACATCCTCTCTCTTCCACAGCAGCTTCGCTATAAACCGTTCGCCGTCACGCGTTACCTTTCCTGCCAGCTCAGCGGGCATCAAATCCTTACCTTCGAAAGGATCTTGATCCAATCTTATGGCTTCAAGCATTAGGCCTTGGAGGCTTACGTCATCACTGCATTCACAAATATGCAGCTGGTGGTGAGACGGAAGTGGGCTGCGGTCGAGATTACCATAAATAGCCCAGCCTAGCCTGGTTTTTGTTGCTCCTGGCTCGTTAGCTTTACCTTCTCTATTTCAATGGCATGGACAAGTTCTTGTTGTTGATACCAATTATTAATTTGGGAACAACGTCGTAATAAGATTCTAGAGGACACCCTCTTAGGTGTTTGTACTTGTCAAGCAGCTCTTGAAGGTGTAAGGTCTGGCCAGGTAAATCCAAAGATTTAACTGAGCGTACATCGACGAGCGTATATTTATGGTTAGACTTGTCTTTCGATGACACATTCAGGTTGACGATTTGCGAAGCTACCTCTTTTCGGGTAGTCCCATCTGCCCAGCTAAGACACAATTCTTTCTTAGGACCTTCGATTTCAAGATCGTCTAAAATGCTTTCTTCTATTAGAGTCGGTCTGGAACCATCGTCCAAGAATGCGAAACTATTTAGCCTATTATTTTACCATAAATTGTAATGGGTACAATTCTAAACAACACATTTGAAGTACGTGTATGGTGCACTGCTACTGTTGCTTCATACGCTTCAGCACCCGTTCTCTTCTCGGCATGTAAAAGTGGGTGATGCATATACGTGCATCCGTTTTCACCGCACGCCTTACGATTATGACATGTTTTAAAATCATGCTTTACTAGACAACGGCGACACAACTTTCTCTTTTTAACCTCCTCCCACCTTTCGCTGGCATTGAGCTTACAAAAGCGCTTGCATTTAGAAATGTAATGATCTTCACCACAGAAATAGCACCCTACGCTTCGTTTATGCGTTGCGTTTTACGTCGCTACGCGTCCGTACTTGCTGTTGTTAATGAGATAACACTGCTGGCTGCTTCGGCCATATCAAATAGCCAATCGCTGAACTGTTTCAACGTACACAGAGGTTCGTTTCTTGAAAACATGGCCCATTGTAACCGAATTTGTGATGGCAATTTATCTATCAACTCCTGTATTAACAGAGGGTTGTTTAAATGTGCTGTCAAACCTGATGCCTCAATTTTTGCCATTAGGTTTTTTACTTCCAAAGCTAAGTTGATTAAAGAGTCAAGCCTGTTTACATTCGCTGCCGGAGATGCACGTATCTTTGACAGAAGGTTATTGAAAATATGCTCTGGCCTACCAAGCACCATCTTGAGCGTTGAAATTATTTCAGGTACAAGACTGGGAATCATTAATTTGCTACTTACGTACTCATAAGCTTTACCTTTTAAGGCGCGCTGAAGACGTAATAAATTTTCGTCGTTACTAAACCGGCATAAACGTGTAGAATTTTCGAAACTACTTATGAATAATGGCCATTCATCTGGCTTGCCACTAAACGGTGGGAGATCCCGCGAAACAACCTGCCGTGAACTTATTTGCAAAGCCGTTAATGTATGCAATGCAGCTTCAGTTGGTTGAGACCCGAAAATCGCGTGTTCATTATGCATACCATCACGTTTGCCAATATTGTCATTTGCCCCATCAGTTACCCTAAGACGTTGACTATTAGCCCATTGAATAGTGCGTTGCTCCTGAACTGAGCAGAGATCTCCTTCCTCATCAGATTCGCCCTGATATTCTTTCATAATTGCATATTTTTGTTCTACGTATGCCAATTCTGCTCTTTTCTTTTCTTCTAAACGCATAAAATCTAGCCTTAAGTTACGCTTTGATTTATTCGACCCACATTTGCTTTGTAATTCATCGCACATGTGTTCATTCGTCTTACATTTTTGCGCATTATTGCCTAATACTTCTTCGTCCACCATATTCAGCGACTTACCCTTTGTACCTGTCTTTTCGCCCGCCAGAAACTTTCCCGCCATAAGTTGATCGCGCGAAGATACCCCTTTCGCTGTTACCGATGAAATCGTCTGCTGTGCTGCTGTCACTGCTTTTGGCACCGCCATTTGCACGCCCTCTGCCGCTGCTGTTGATTTCAGCTTGTTTGCACACTTTTCACAGCTCCATGCGTGGTTCACCACATCATCGGTCACGTTTGCACAATCGTAATGTGTCCACTCGTCACATTCATCGCATTGTACCATTTGGTTGGTTTCTGGGCCCCCACATAAGGAGCATTTCCCTAGCCTTTCACCACGGCCCTGCCGGGTATGACTTCTAGTTGACATCACAGCACGCTTACTTTCGAGTACGAAGTTTCAGTAAAGCTCGTGTGTAGTAAAAGCACCACCATGTTTTAAAAGAATGTTAACTTGGTCCTTGCTTCGGAGAATTCCGTTTTTATAGCGTGTTAAATCAAACTCCAACTGTTTTGTGAGAATCGCTTTTAAACTTTATTTAAATATAAAGAAAGATAATGATGGTTTAAGATCAGTAAATGCTATTCTTACACATCGGTTTTCTCCTGCAAACCCAAATTACAAAAGGCGTGATTATTATTTAATGGCGAATTAAGATGAAAGAATGTAATCGATATCCGATACATTTCATGACTAGTGGCAGGGTTGTCAACAGTAGCTATGCCGCAAAACTGAGTACCTTAGGTAATCACTGTGTAAGCCCGTTCTTTTATACAGTTTACAAGAGTGCGACTTTTTATTTTTCAATTTTTTAAGCTCTTTAGTGAACCATAATTGTATTGGTTCTTCATGAACAATATTACGTTTTGGCACATACTTTCGAAACAAATTGAAACAGTATCATTAAAGTGCTCAACGCTGCGCTCCACGTCATCTCTATATATTGGCCAAGATAACTTTGAAAGTTCTTTGTTAATTTTCCTGATATTTGCTTTCGCAAAAACATATCTAGTACTTGAACTTGACTTATTATCATGTATTTCATTTATGATTTCGTAGCTTAACTCAAGAGCAGGATGGTATGCATCTTCCGCCAAAACTAGGGGATCACACCGATTAATAGAGGCCTTCGGAACATCATCAACGTAAACGAGATCCAAGACCTTTCCAAACTTATTTGGACATATATTTATTTGTTTGAGGCAAAGTTCAGCCATTTCCTCAAGAAATACATTGTAACTATCTCTAGATGAAACTGGTACAACATCGGTGTCAATGATGTTCCATGAAATGTGTGGCAGATTTAAATCGCCCAAAACAATCTTAGAATCGGATGTAAGCATTGCATTTACGGTCTCAAGTAAAGAAACTAGCTGCATATATACTGATACGGCAGAATTAGGGATGTAGCAAAGAGCTAAATAAATATAAGTCTTTCCAGCCTGTACACGTATACATTTAAATTCGGTATATTCAATGACAGGAAGACTAACTTCCTCGGATGGTATCGATGAATGCACCGCAAAAAGAACACCACCGCCGATTCTGCCCTCGCGGTCGCTCCTGTATATTTGATATTCATTTGGAAGAATTTCGGAGTTAAAAATATGAGGTTTGAGCCATGTTTCGGTCAAGGAAATAATATTATAATTGCAGTCAAAACCTTTTAAATATAAGTCAGTTAATTTGGTATTCAAACCTCTAACGTTTTGATAGTAAATACTTAAATTAGACTTGCGAGTTCGTTTTTTGAATCCGAATTAAGAATAGAAATTTTAGCTACGTTATTATTACTTTTATTAGGTTTATACTCAAACTCGCGAACAAACGCCCCGGTCGGCCAAAATGAACTATTTAGTAGTGAATCAAAATCTTCGGAAGCTACATCAATTTTAAAAGATGAAATATCGGGATCGTATTTAAAATTAAATTTACGAATAAATACATCTTTAGTTCTAATTTTAGTCGATATGTATGACTTTATATCATCCGAAAAGTATCTTTAGCAAATCTAGAGACAAAGATTGATCTTCTCGGAGGAATTACAACCAACTTTTTGGTAATGATGTCTGATGTGCGGGGCTCCGAATTATTAGGAGGAACTAAGTTAGACAGTGCAGCTTGAGATGTTGATGGCAACACTGTTAAATCAACGGTTTGACTATTTTTAGAAGTAGACCTAGTGGATATGGCTTTAGATATCGGAGGCTCCAATGCCTGAGGGCATGGAGAAGATAGATTAATAAGTTCCAAGGACTGGGATGGAGGATTTTTTTTACTAGAATCCGTGGCTGTCTTTTTAGGTGGACTAATAACACGCCCACCTTTATTTTCTCGGCTATCCTCAGAGTGCGGAGGGTTGTCGAGACAAGTGAAAGACCTAAACATTTTTTCGTAATGCTTAAATTTCTCAACAAGCACCGACAGATCCTTCCCGATCTCAGAAAAACCATTTCTGGACTGCCTAAAGAATTTAAATAAATCAACTTCGGTTGATCTACATTTTTGACAAGACCAACGAAGACCCTTACCCTCGTTAATAGCGTCTAATACTCTACCGCTCAAACCAGCACATTTTATATGGGCAATCCCATCGCAGAGCCAGCATGACACATAGGAGTCGCTTTTAACGTTGCAATTGGTGTAAATACACGACATGTTTAAAATTATATTTATTTTTAAGTTTTAGAAGCAAAAAAGCAAAAACAGTTTTTAAAACGATGTATTAATCAGTGAACCAATCAGCTGGTAAATATCAGTTGGAAAGCTATGTAGCGAACAGTTTTAAATGCACTGTATATTTGACACCTAATAAACACAACGCAAACAGCTGTGACAAAGATGAAACAGTAGAAATGACAAAAAGACAAAAAGAGCAAAATCAATGTGCACAAACAAAAACAATTGAACAACAACAATATACTATATGAAACGAAATACTCGGCACATGCAATTAAGAATATCAAGTTAAATTAATCAAATTTACAGGAAATTTTGATGTTTTACTTATGTTTAAATTGTGCGCACCAGAAGTTTATTAACACTTTTTTTAATTTTTTACTTTAATAAGCGTAAACACCTTTATAAAACACAAAATTTAAACAGATCACAGAAAAACACAGCTTCACAGCTGCACGTTTGCGTATTTTCCCTTTTTTCCTTGTCTATTATTATTGTGTTTGCAAAGTCAGATGTGTGCCCACTAGTAGTTATGTGTTGTGATAGTGCTGTATTCGTTTTGTGTTTTTTTATGTCTGCCTGGTGTTCTGCTAGTCGAACGCCGAGAGCGCGTTTTGTTGTTCCTATATATATTTTGTTACAGGCTTCGTTTTCTTTGCCATTACATGTTATTTCGTAAACTACGTTGTTCTGTTGTTTGGTGTCTATAGGGCTTTTTGTTTTTGTGTAAATCGTGGATAAAGTGTTATTGGACTTGTAGGCGAGAGTGATATTTTGTTTTCTAGCCAAGTCGCGATCGAGGTTTTCGGATAGTTTGGGGATGTATGTTATGCTGTGGTATTGTTTTTTCGTGTCTGTTGTTTTTGTAGATGTTGCTCTATTTTGAGGGCTGGTTATTTCCATTACTTTCTGTTGTATGAGTTCGCGTATTAGGTAGTCGGGGTAATTGTTGCTTTTTAGTATTTTTCTTATTTTGTCTATGTTTGCGCCATGAAATCGTTGGTGGCTTAAAGTGAGTATTTTATGTATTAGATTTTTGGCGGTGTTTGTTTTGTATTTGGTGGGTTGTGATGAGTCGTAGTTAATTAGGCGGCCAGAAGATGTAGGTTTGGAGTACCAGTCCAAAAGTAAGAAGCATGAACCAAAAATACAAGATCACCTAATCAAAGAAGCAAGAAAAAAGTATATTTCTGAGCGTTTTTGACAGCTGCCTAAGAATGAAAACAAACAAAGAAAACGAAAAAGGCGCGGTGATTGAGTGCGATTAAATTGGTATTTATTATAAAACATACAAAGTGAAACTTGATGACAATTAGCAAAAAAGTTCATAAAACTTGGTTTTCATGATTGAAAGTGTTTTACAATCGCATATCATTACCACGGGTCGATTTTTCAATGCCAACGTTCTGGCCACAAACGTGCAACCACTTTTCACGCAAATTTACGCCTTTTGGCAAACCAAACATACGCACAAACTTGTTCCAATCACACAGCACTTCATTTTATATCATAAATATGTAATAAACCAAAATTTATAATTAAAATCGCTGCAGAAAACACATTCAATCGTTAAAAAATCACTACGAAGAGGTAGAAGACGGTGTAAACAAAACCGAAAAACGTCAAAAACGCTACGAAAACTTTTTTCTGAAATTCGATTACAAATACAACGATGGCTGATTAGGTGATCTGTAGTCGTTGGTTCATGTCTAAGAAGGGGATGCGTCCGTTTTCTTCCATTTCTATGGTAAACTGGAGTTTGTTGTGGTATTTGTTTAGTGTGTCTAGAATTTTGTTCACGTCGTTTAGTTTTATTATTGCAAAGATGTCGTCCACATATTTCGCTATAAATTTTATGTCAATGTTGTGTTTGTTTTTAAGCTCCGCGATGGTATTGTCAAGTAGGTTGTTCATGATAATGTCAGCAATTGTTGGCGAAAGGGGATTGCCCATCGGCATTCCAAAACTTTGAGTATACAATTTGTTATTGTACATAAAATAGTTCTTGTCTTTAAGACAAAAGTCAAAAATGTGTTGAAACTTATTTTTAGGTATATTCGTCCTCTTTTGTACTTGGTCCCATTTATTTAGTATTATTTTAATTGCTAACGTTGTAGGTATATTTGTGAACAAGGATACTACATCGAACGCCACTAATACATCTTCTTCACATACACTTATATCTTTTAACTTGTCCTTGAGGTTAAATGCATTTTTAACATTGTATTTTTCTGAAACGATGGTTTTTAAAATTTCTCCAACATATTTGGACAAACCGTAGCCAGAGAACATATATTTATAGAGAAGGTCCAAGAACTGTGAATGCCACATTTTTCGAGCCAACAAAACTGGCGAAGCGCATTTTAAGAGCGACAAATATTTGGAATACTTAACAGCAAAAGCAAAATACAAAGCAGAAAAGAAGAATATTAACAGAGCTAAGTCTCACGAGAGCGTTTGGACTGTTAATTAAATATGAATATTGATGATTTTGTGATATTTTGGTGTTAGATTTTTTGTGAATATAGTTGTTTTAGAAGAAAATTAAATTTGTTCGTTGATTTGTACAAGTAACATGCAATTAAATCGAAAACATTATATAACATTTTCCGATTTTTTTGATATTTTTTTAATGATTGCAAATAGAAAACTCTCATAAGTGTTTGCGTTTTTTGTGAAAACATTTTTTGACAAAAAAAAATCCTCTTTTCCGGTTATTTCTACAAATATCGTGAAAATAAATCGAAAATGTTATATAGAATTTTTTTTGATTTTTGTGATATTTTGTTAGATTTTCAACTTTAAAACTTTTTTGGTGTAAGCCTTTTTTGTAAATAGATTTGTAGGGAAAAAAATTCCTTTTCGGTGATTTGTACAAATAACGTTAAAATAAATCGAGAATATTATATAACATTTTCCAATTTTCGTGATATTTTCAAGTAAAAAACTGTATTGGTATTGGATAAAAAAAAAAAATCATTTTAAATTTTTTTAAGGTCGCGCTAAACTAGGCCGAAACTATTTGAGAATTTTTTCCAAATTTTCGATATTTATGGAAATAGCGAGGTTTTTGAACCTTTTGGACTTAGAATTTTTTTT
>NW_023462742.1:16984-17343 GCF_013731165.1 Rhagoletis pomonella
TGCAGTTTTCAAATCTTTTCTAATAAAATCGTGTAAGAAGTTGCCATTCGATGGGTGGCACCTTCGCTACTCATGTGCATATTTGTCCCCCACATTGTCATTTACATATCTAATTTATTAATAACTAAACCTAAATTTATAAAGCACATATTTGTAAACTTCATTTCATTACCTATTTCTGCTACCAAATTTTTCATGCATCCAAAAAGACAAACAAATGAGAATGTAAGTATGTATGCATTTATAAATGTACATATAAACATACATATACACGATTGTTCTGCTTTCGTCTTCCCCTCGCCGCTTCCATCTACACAAATTATTCAATTTCTGCGAATCGCCACCAGATTGGCACGTGC
>NW_023462743.1:0-16883 GCF_013731165.1 Rhagoletis pomonella
ATTGCCGATCGGCCGCGAAGATGTGGTGTTCAACACATTTATCAGTTGTTTACGTTTGAAGTGGTCCAGGTTAGCATAACAAGTTACTGTTATGCAAGCTGGTCCTTTCGCACATACTTTAAAACCACGGCCCAATGGACCACCTGGTCCTCAAATTTTTGCAGGGCAGTGTGCAAACCCCATGTTTTTTTATGTGGTAGAATCGAAAAAAAATGTGGTAGATTTGAACAAGATGTGGTAGATTTTCAAATTCATTTATTTAACATAAATTAACATACATATCTATATTCATAAAATATCAATATTTGTATTTTGTGTACATATGTATTGAGTAAACATATATATACATATGGTTATGTAAATAAGACTTTAGTATTTGTATTTGGCTGGAAATGCTTTTAATAAAGGTAAAATTGTTGGCATATCGTTTTTCTGGATCTTATGTGGATCCAAATTTTCTAGTAATTTTAGTTTTTCGTTACGGAAATCAAATCTTTTTTTGAGCTCATCACACAGACTGATATAATAATTCACCATGTCTTTTTTAATAACATCACATATGGTTTCATGTTTTTCTTAGAACTCATTGGATTTTAAGCCGAAATACATTGAAGAATATGGCAAATGAATGCTTTCGTCTTTATAGTCTGTATCTAATGAAATGTAATCAAAAACTACAAAATTGTGAAGCAATTCTTTGAAAAATTATATAAAGCGTGAATATAATAAGTGTATAATTGTGCCTTTTGACTGATATTCTTTATTAAATATATTAATTTTATTTAAAATGTAACTTAAAAATAAAAAATAACCACAGTTGGTATCGTTCAGCTCGTCTAAAATATTAGATGCAGATGATTCATTTAGCTCTTCAAATGTAAATAACAAAAAATAATGCTTTAGAGGTTGCCACTGCACAATTATACGCTCAACTGCTGCTTCCAAGGATAGCCATCGCGTTTCACATAGCCCTAGGATGTTATGTTGCGAAGCATCGAAAGCGTCTTGAAAATTTTTAAAGTCATTACGACGTTTTGAACTATGGGAAAAAAGAAGTAAACGTTTCTTACAAGCTTCTCTAGTCTGGCAGGCAGTTTCTTGGACGCAGCAGATGAACACAAATTCAATGTGTGGCACGTGCACCCTAAATAAAATAAGCTATTATTTGCATCTTAAAATTTTTTTCTTACGATATTATATCTTCCCCTCATTACTGCAGCATTATCAGTAGCAAGACCTATCATGTGCACCAAGGGTATGTTCATCGAATTTAAATAGCTCACGGTGACATTGTAAAACCCTTGTGCCGTCGCATCTTCAATCTCCAGAAGTCCAAAAAACAATCCTCTACAGTATTTTTGTCAGGTGGAAGATAACGAACAATTAAGACCAAACACTTTGTCATACTGATGTCCGTTCCTTCATCCATAATCAAAGAAAAGCAGGTGGATCGCAGTTCTTTCGCAATTTTTTGTGTGTGTGGCCCTAAAATGCTTTTAACCATGGCTGCTGATTTTGTGGAGCAACATTGAATAGGCTTGTCACTAGGGTACATAAAATTGAAGAGTTGTGGTAATGTGCTCATTGTTTTAAATTCAAGCGAGTGTTGTACGCAGTATATCACCATGGTGATCTCTTTAGATAATTTTTCAGTCGACGCAGTTTTTTGTGAAAGACTTTCAGTCATAGAAAGTTTCTTAAGGTGGTTGGTTTCCTTTACCTTCACTGCATTTTGGTGCTTTGCCAATTTTGAATGTCGTTCCAAAAGAGTGACGTCATTTGTCAGCGAACAGTTGCATAGTTTACAAAACGCCTTCATCTCATAACATTTCAACCATTCACGACTCTTTTCCCATTTCATTTTCATACCGACGCGTTTCCGCGACAGGTACAGGTACTGGGACAACTTCAATTACGCCGTATGCTCTACTTTTAGTAGAAGCAATAGCAGTACACCGACTGAGCAAATTTGTGAAATATTAGAAAATTATAGCGCAAATACTTATATTAAAGTATCATGGTTTACCTTTTTAAAAATTTGTCCATTTGCTTGCACCTGCCGCCAAACACGCTTGTCCACAATTGCCACAAAATAATGTTGCCAACTTTTTGTATGGTGCATTGCATTTACTCTGTTCGAGTGCTCCAGGATTAAGTCCACAAAATAGTACTGAAGATATTATGAATGTGTGTACGGTAATGACTTCTGACTAAATCGTGGAGTACGGGAACAGGCCAATAGAAATTATTAGAGGAATGTCGATGCTGCCAGATATCATTTTTAAAACTTTATAGCAACTAATTGCGAAAGTGTTAACACTTTCACCAAATATGAACTTTTTGTATTTGTTATTGACAAATCTTTATAATTATTATTAGAACTGAATTAAAAGTTTAGAGTTTTGTGAAAATTGGAAATAAATGTTCTGTCTAAAAATGTGGTAGATTTTAAGCCTTGCGTGGTAGATGTGGTAGAAACCCAAATTTTAAAAAATATGTGGTAGATCTACCACATATGTGGTAGAGGTTTGCACACTGCATGCTACCCTACGTCCCCCATAACATCCACTACTTGCGACCCACTGTTTCCGCTACAATGTTGCCAATGCCTTAGCAACATCATGGCCACCGTGCATACATACTCGTATGTTTCTGCCACACTTCCGCTTAAGCAACTGCTGTGTGCGTAAATAAATTTATAAGGCAGTATCATGATTCAATAATACAAGGTTCGATAAACTGACAGTTGTCTCTCTCGCACCGCTCCCTTAGCAGTGGCACCGTGTTGCTTCTTTGCACATTTACATGGAAACAGTGTAGCTTTGGTGTGAAATAGAAGTATGAGCGTTTGTGCAATATGTTTATTTGTATATGCATATGAAGCATATTTAACTGATGAAAACATAAACTGTTTTTAAATTGGATGTTTACATCAATCTCATAGTAGTCTTATTTTAAATTTGAGTCATTTTGTAATTTTTATACAGCTAAATAGCACATAAATTACGTAATTCACATAGGTACATCAGTATTACGTTCAACATTTCGTTTAAAATGCCAGATTTCCTGCAAATACATTAGAATTTACAAAAGGAATTTCACTACTAATTGCCTACATTGCGTATTTTTCTACTACCATTTTCGCACCAAGAGATTTCATTCCTCCCCTTTTCTCCGTCCTTCGTAAATGCAACCTTTTGTAAGGGAGTGTCAAACCGCAGCTGTCAATAATTATCTAACCTTGTATTATTGAATCATGAGGCAGTATAAGCTTGTACTCGCAGCGTCCAATGTGTGGCCTCGACCCACGACTCCTAACCGGGCAGTTACATGTATGTTGTTTTTTTACTGGGCGTAAGTATTCACATTTAGAGGCTAATCACAGGGCTACTTCTACATACATATTTCTACTCGTATTTTAGGCTATAAGTATACCACAGTTGCAATAATTATTAAACCTGGTAATATCACAACTAAGTCAACGTCGACTGCGCTGTCCAACTCTCTCGCTACGCCTGGTGTTTCTTTTGTGCTTTCTGGTGCTATCTCCGATTCATCGACAATGTCTACTTCATCCACTACTTCTGCTTCTCTCACCTACGCTGCTATTGCTGCTGTTTCTGCTGGGTGTTCTACTGGTATTGCCACTGCTTGCGCTGACGCTGGTTCGTTTGTCTCGGCAAACGACTTGTACCAGTGCTGCTAACGAAGTAAACAATACTCCGCGCGCCCGTCAAAATTTGGAGGGGACCACTGTCGCGGACAAGAAAACACAAAGAAAACATATTTGTGTCTATTTTTCGGTTCCGATCGGTTCGTATTTATGTCTTTTAAATTTTAATATTACACTATTGTTGCCCAACGTTTCGCTAAACTCATTAGCATTTTCAGGGGCTGGTTGTTTATTTTCACTGTATCAACAATAAGTACAAAAATTACAAATATCCATTAACGTTTGACAAAAGTACATAAAGAACATGCATGTATGACGTGCATATGAACATAAAAGTGGCAAATGAATTATACTATTTTACTACTTACACAAATTTCTATTATAACATATTTAATTAAACTTAATTTTACTTCGGTACCATCTATTGTGGTAGTCTTGTCAATACTGGTAATTGCTAAAATTCGTCATAAACATAAAATGTATGCAGCAGCAATGTCATCGGTGTCTTCTTTCTTGTTTTTTCTCTTTTTTGCATTATTCATAGGCTCTCCTTTCTGAATGAACTTGGTAGCGGGGATTCCAAACAATAGATCCCTATTCTAGTATAGGTCTAACTAAACGGGTAAAAAGAGCTTTTGTAACATAAGGATCTTTGAACTCTTTTGACCATCGCTTTACAACTGCAAAAACGCCTTTGGCTTTATTGACTGTGACATTAATATGATGGTTGAAATTGAGTTTGGAATCCATTGTGATACCAAGATCGACAAAATTGGACACCTGCTCCAGATTATAATTTGATATTGAATAAACAGCTGGTTGAACAGCCCTCCGAGAGAAACACATAACTTTACATTTTTGAAGGTTTAGTGGCATATAGTTTGTATTACACCAACTAACCACGTTGTTCAGATCCGCTTGCAACAAAGACCTTTCTTCGGTAGAGGACGATGTTTTAAAAGTTTCACATCATCGGCATACATTAAAATTGTTGAATGTTTTATTATAGAAGAATAATCATTAATGAATATCAGGAACAGAATCGGAACAAGGTGGCTTCCCTGAGGAACCCCTGAAGAAACTTTAATGATGTTGGAAGAACAATTATTAAAAATAACTCTTTGTGTTCTATCAGAGAGGTAAGATGAGATCCATTGAAGAAGACTGGGCTGAAAGCCGATTAGGTCGAGTTTACGGATGAGTAACGAGTGACATACTTTGTCAAAAGCTTTACTGAAATCGGTGTATATTACGTCGGTATGAGCATTTTCTCTAAAACCGTTTGAGACATGAGTTGTAAACTCCAATAAATTAGTCACAGTAGATTTTCCTTTAGAAAACCCGTGTTGAAATTGTGTAATTGAAGAAGATATAGAATATGTCAGCTGGATAACAATAATTGCTTCGAATAATTTGGAGATAGCGGAGAGTTTCGCTATGCCTCGATAGTTTTCTATAGAAGACCTGCTGCCGTTTTTGTGAAGTGGTATTATGAAAGACTCCTTCCAGGCTGAGGGAAAAACGCCATGTTTAAGTGACAAATTGAATAGAGTTGTTAAAGGCTCGCAGATGTTCTCAGCGCAGTTTTTAAGAAAACAGGTCGGAATATGATCAGGTCCAGGCCTAAATGACGCTTTTAAGGTTTTTAAATAGTGTAAAACTTCATCGGAAGATATTACTGGAATATAAGCAGAGTTGATTGGACAAAGCTCGTACGGATAGTCTCCACTTATAGGGAAGTCTACAGAATAATTGGACCTAAAGGACCGAGCAAACATGTTGGCAATGAGTTGGCTGTCGCTAGATACAGTGTTGCGATAATGCATAGCGGACGGAAAACCATATGCCTTACGCTTTGAATTTACGAAACCATAAAATGACTTAGGATTGTTAATTAAATTCTTCTTAATTTTACATAAATATTAATTATAACATTTCTTATTTAATGCAAAGTAGCTGTTAACTTGGTCCTTGCTTCGGAGAATTCCGTTTTTATAGCGTGTTAAATCAAACTCCAACTGCTCTGTGAGAATCGCTTTTAAACTTTATTTAAATATAAAGAAAGATAATGATGGTTTAAGATCAGTAAATGCTATTAGTAAAATTAGTATAAGTTATTCTTACACATCGGTTTTCTCCTGCAAACCCAAATTACAAAAGGCGTGATTATTATTTAATGGCGAATTAAGATGAATGAATGTAATCGATATCCGATACATTTCATGACTAGTGGCACGGTTGTCAACACTCCCCCCGGTATTCGTGAATTCGCGAATACCCAAACAAGAAACAACACTGCTACGTTTCAATTAACATCCAAGATAGCTAATTTGGCAACAGGTCGATGATACTCCCCATTTTTTGTTCTCAAAGTAGCGCTGTGGATTGGTCCATCTTTGGATAGCACGGTGTGAGTGACCACACCCTTGGGCCAACAGTGTTTAGGTAGGTTACCATCAACTACTATTACGACGTCCCCAACCTGGACCGGCTTAGTTTTGTCGTACCATTTTGTACGTTTCGTTAACTCGGGCAGAACCTCAGCTATCCACCGCTTCCAAAAGACGTCCGCTAAGTACTGCGTGTGCCGCCAGCAACCCTTGACATACTGATCCGATTGGTCAAATTTACCTGGAGGTCCATCACCAGATGATGAACCCAGTAACAGGTGATTGGGTGTTAGTGCTTCCTGGTCAGCTGTTTCCAACGATAGGTAGGTTAGTGGTCGTTTGTTTATAATGCTTTCCGCTTCTAACATCAAGTTTAGAAGCTTCTCATCGTTGAGTTTAGTTTCCGGCGTGATGATTTGGTACAGCACTCGCTTGATTGAACGTACCATACGCTCCCAGGCCCCTCCCATGTGTGGGCTTGCAGGGGGGATAAACGTCCATTCAGTATTAGTACTGGTGAATTCGCGTTTGAGCGAACCAAAGTCGATTTCGTTATAAGCTGTGCAAAGTTCCTTTTCAGCCGCTCGCAGGTTTGTGCCATTATCGCTATATATGTGATAAGGGGTGCCTCTTCTCGCTATGAAGTTCCTTATAACCATTAAGCACGAACTCATTGTAAGGCTGTGTGCAACTTCAATATGTACTGCTCGGCAGGTGAGACAAGTGAACACAACCCCATACCTTTTCTCACTGCGTCTTCCGATAGTTACAAATAGGGGCCCAAAAAAGTCAATACCAACATGAGAAAAGGCTTTCGTATATGGTTATGTTCGCGCGGCTGGCAGCGGGCTCATTTCTGGCGGTATTGGCTTTACGCTTTGAATTTTACAAAATCGGCAATTTAGGCGAATACTGCGTAATAAGGCTCGCAGACCCGGTACATGGTACTTTTGGAAAATTTCGTTTATGACCGTTTCGTGATTTACGTGTTTGAACTTTCTGTGGTACCAATCTACAATCAGGTAAGTAATGCGATGTTGCCTCGGCAGTATTATAGGGTTTCTCATGGCTTCTGAAATGTGTGTGTCATTTTCGAGGCGACTTCTCATGCGTACTATCTTTAGATAATCTATGAAAGGGCTAAGTTTTCTTAGGGAACTGTCTTTTGGCAATGTGCACGCTATCTCTAAAATTGGTATTTCTGTGGCTTATTGGTCCTTTTGCGCAAGTCTTAAAAGGTACTGCTCACTCCAAAGCAGCATCTCTCTAGTTGGTCCGGTTTCGTTCGGGATCTCCTTTTGCTTTCAGGTTTTCAATGAACAATTTCGCGTGTGCTAATGACCTTAGCAGGCGCTCCCATTTAGAGAAACGGTTTGCATCTATAACAGCTGATTTCTGAATAGTTACGGCGACCTTCTGCAGTTCAACTTCCTCGTTGCATACCTGTAGACTTTCAGAGCTGATTACGTTTTGATTAGGCCAATCGTCTTTTGGCAGCTTCAGGAATGAGGGCCCTGTGAACCATACGAATTCTTTGCTAAATTCTGGCGACCGACTCCATTTCGTACCCAAGTCTGCAACATTAAGCTTTGTGGGGACATAATTCCAATTTCCGATTTCTGTAGATTCCTGAATCTGAGCAATTCTAAATTTCACAAAATGTTTATATTTGCTGGGATCAGAGCGAAGCCATAGCAGGACCGTTTTTGAATCGCACCAGAAGAATGTTTGTTCGATTTTCAGGCTATGATGCGCTGCAATTGCACCAGCTAAACGAGTTCCCAATACCGCTGGAAGTAATTCCATTCTCGGAATAGTAATCGGTCGTAATGGTGCAACTTTCGTTTGGGAACCTACCAAGGATGTCTTTACACCGTTCATATCTGAAATCCTAAAATATGCCACTGTCGCATAGGCGTTCTCACTGGCATTTACGAAGACGTGCAATTGCACAGTGCTTTTTTCGCCATTTGACCGCGAAAAGTAACACCTTGGTATGCGAACTTGTTCAACCCTTTTTAATTCTGCTAGCCATCAGCAAGCTCCTCTGGCATCATATCGTCCCAATGATTTCGACTACGCCAAACGTTTTGGACAAGAATTTTCATGTGGATAGTGAAATATGAAAGCAGGCCTAGTGGGTCGAAAAAGGACATCAACAGTCTTAACAGCTCCCTCTTGGTAGGCAATCTCCCACCTTGTAATATTTCAGAGGTAGCTTTAGTGAACTTCAAGTTAAATGTAAAGCAATCTTCCTGCGTTAACCACCACATGCCAAGTAATTTATCCGCTTCAATAACGTGCTCAAGTGTGCGACCTGCTTTGCAAAAGTTCTCATTAGTGCTACCTTCACCCAATGCCAGTAATAAGTCTGGAGAGTTACTCAGCCAGTTTCTGATTCTGAAACCTCCATGTGCGTGTATTGCACGTACACCTTTAGCAAGTTTAATCGCATCTTCGACCGTATTTGTACTGTCGAGCATATCGTCAACGTAATGCCTTTCTATTATACATCGCGTAGCAGCGGGAAACTTATGCTCAAACTCCTTGGCATTTTTGTTCTTGGCATATAACGCAAGCGAAGGTGAGCAACTGGCTCCGAAACTCAAAACTTGTAATACGTATGTGTCAGGTTGCCGTATTGGGTCACAATCTCGCCATAGGAAACGTTGCGCGTTTTGGTCCGACTTACTCACACCCACTTGGTGGAACATCTCACTTATATCGCCGCATATGCCTATTTTCCCTATGCGGAAGTTGTATAGTACTTCCGGTAAAGATACTATCAAATCGGGGCCTTTATCGAGTCGATCATTGAGTGAAACACCTTCGTATTTCGCTGCAGCTTCCCAGACGACTCTTAATTTTCCCGGCTTGTTCGGGTTTCTAACGGTAAACATCGGCAAGTACCATGTGCGTGGTCCAAAATTAGTGGCTTCTTCTTCGGACAGTTTACGAATGTAGCCTTTCGTTTCCATTTAATTTATATGTTTGATGGCTTCGCATCTCTGTTCTGCACTTTTGAGGAGTTTTCCTTCAAAGCATTTCAGTCTTTGCAGCGCCATGTCATAGTTACGTGGCTTGACAACATCCTCTCTCTTCCACAGCAGCTTCGCTATAAACCGTTCGCCGTCACGCGTTACCTTTCCTGCCAGCTCAGCGGGCATCAAATCCTTACCTTCGAAAGGATCTTGATCCAATCTTATGGCTTCAAGCATTAGGCCTTGGAGGCTTACGTCATCACTGCATTCACAAATATGCAGCTGGTGGTGAGACGGAAGTGGGCTGCGGTCGAGATTACCATAAATAGCCCAGCCTAGCCTGGTTTTTGTTGCTCCTGGCTCGTTAGCTTTACCTTCTCTATTTCAATGGCATGGACAAGTTCTTGTTGTTGATACCAATTATTAATTTGGGAACAACGTCGTAATAAGATTCTAGAGGACACCCTCTTAGGTGTTTGTACTTGTCAAGCAGCTCTTGAAGGTGTAAGGTCTGGCAAGGTAAATCCAAAGATTTAACTGAGCGTACATCGACGAGCGTATATTTATGGTTAGACTTGTCTTTCGATGACACATTCAGGTTGACGATTTGCGAAGCTACCTCTTTTCGGGTAGTCCCATCTGCCCAGCTAAGACACAATTCTTTCTTAGGACCTTCGATTTCAAGATCGTCTAAAATGCTTTCTTCTATTAGAGTCGGTCTGGAACCATCGTCCAAGAATGCGAAACTATTTAGCCTTTTATTTTACCATAAATTGTAATGGGTACAATTCTAAACAACACATTTGAAGTACGTGTATGGTGCACTGCTACTGTTGCTTCATACGCTTCAGCACCCGTTCTCTTCTCGGCATGTAAAAGTGGGTGATGCATATACGTGCATCCGTTTTCACCGCACGCCTTACGATTATGACATGTTTTAAAATCATGCTTTACTAGACAACGGCGACACAACTTTCTCTTTTTAACCTCCTCCCACCTTTCGCTGGCATTGAGCTTACAAAAGCGCTTGCATTTAGAAATGTAATGATCTTCACCACAGAAATAGCACCCTACGCTTCGTTTATGCGTTGCGTTTTACGTCGCTACGCGTCCGTACTTGCTGTTGTTAATGAGATAACATTGCTGGCTGCTTCGGCCATATCAAATAGCCAATCGCTGAACTGTTTCAACGTACACAGAGGTTCGTTTCTTGAAAACATGGCCCATTGTAACCGAATTTGTGATGGCAATTTATCTATCAACTCCTGTATTAACAGAGGGTTGTTTAAATGTGCTGTCAAACCTGATGCCTCAATTTTTGCCATTAGGTTTTTTACTTCCAAAGCTAAGTTGATTAAAGAGTCAAGCCTGTTTACATTCGCTGCCGGAGATGCACGTATCTTTGACAGAAGGTTATTGAAAATATGCGCTGGCCTACCAAGCACCATCTTGAGCGTTGAAATTATTTCAGGTACAAGACTGGGAATCATTAATTTGCTACTTACGTACTCATAAGCTTTACCTTTTAAGGCGCGCTGAAGACGTAATAAATTTTCTTCGTTACTAAACCGGCATAAACGTGTAGAATTTTCGAAACTACTTATGAATAATGGCCATTCATCTGGCTTGCCACTAAACGGTGGGAGATCCCGCGAAACAACCTGCCGTGAACTTATTTGCAAAGCCGTTAATGTATGCAATGCAGCTTCAGTTGGTTGAGACCCGAAAATCGCGTGTTCATTATGCATACCATCACGTTTGCCAATATTGTCATTTGCCCCATCAGTTACCCTAAGACGTTGACTATTAGCCCATTGAATAGTGCGTTGCTCCTGAACTGAGCAGAGATCTCCTTCCTCATCAGATTCGCCCTGATATTCTTTCATAATTGCATATTTTTGTTCTACGTATGCCAATTCTGCTCTTTTCTTTTCTTCTAAACGCATAAAATCTAGCCTTAAGTTACGCTTTGATTTATTCGACCCACATTTGCTTTGTAATTCATCGCACATGTGTTCATTCGTCTTACATTTTTGCGCATTATTGCCTAATACTTCTTCGTCCACCATATTCAGCGACTTACCCTTTGTACCTGTCTTTTCGCCCGCCAGAAACTTTCCCGCCATAAGTTGATCGCGCGAAGATACCCCTTTCGCTGTTACCGATGAAATCGTCTGCTGTGCTGCTGTCACTGCTTTTGGCACCGCCATTTGCACGCCCTCTGCCGCTGCTGTTGATTTCAGCTTGTTTGCACACTTTTCACAGCTCCATGCGTGGTTCACCACATCATCGGTCACGTTTGCACAATCGTAATGTGTCCACTCGTCACATTCATCGCATTGTACCATTTGGTTGGTTTCTGGGCCCCCACATAAGGAGCATTTCCCTAGCCTTTCACCACGGCCCTGCCGGGTATGACTTCTAGTTGACATCACAGCACGCTTACTTTCGAGTACGAAGTTTCAGTAAAGCTCGTGTGTAGTAAAAGCACCACCATGTTTTAAAAGAATGTTAACTTGGTCCTTGCTTCGGAGAATTCCGTTTTTATAGCGTGTTAAATCAAACTCCAACTGTTTTGTGAGAATCGCTTTTAAACTTTATTTAAATATAAAGAAAGATAATGATGGTTTAAGATCAGTAAATGCTATTCTTACACATCGGTTTTCTCCTGCAAACCCAAATTACAAAAGGCGTGATTATTATTTAATGGCGAATTAAGATGAAAGAATGTAATCGATATCCGATACATTTCATGACTAGTGGCAGGGTTGTCAACAGTAGCTATGCCGCAAAACTGAGTACCTTAGGTAATCACTGTGTAAGCCCGTTCTTTTATACAGTTTACAAGAGTGCGACTTTTTATTTTTCAATTTTTTAAGCTCTTTAGTGAACCATAATTGTATTGGTTCTTCATGAACAATATTACGTTTTGGCACATACTTTCGAAACAAATTGAAACAGTATCATTAAAGTGCTCAACGCTGCGCTCCACGTCATCTCTATATATTGGCCAAGATAACTTTGAAAGTTCTTTGTTAATTTTCCTGATATTTGCTTTCGCAAAAACATATCTAGTACTTGAACTTGACTTATTATCATGTATTTCATTTATGATTTCGTAGCTTAACTCAAGAGCAGGATGGTATGCATCTTCCGCCAAAACTAGGGGATCACACCGATTAATAGAGGCCTTCGGAACATCATCAACGTAAACGAGATCCAAGACCTTTCCAAACTTATTTGGACATATATTTATTTGTTTGAGGCAAAGTTCAGCCATTTCCTCAAGAAATACATTGTAACTATCTCTAGATGAAACTGGTACAACATCGGTGTCAATGATGTTCCATGAAATGTGTGGCAGATTTAAATCGCCCAAAACAATCTTAGAATCGGATGTAAGCATTGCATTTACGGTCTCAAGTAAAGAAACTAGCTGCATATATACTGATACGGCAGAATTAGGGATGTAGCAAAGAGCTAAATAAATATAAGTCTTTCCAGCCTGTACACGTATACATTTAAATTCGGTATATTCAATGACAGGAAGACTAACTTCCTCGGATGGTATCGATGAATGCACCGCAAAAAGAACACCACCGCCGATTCTGCCCTCGCGGTCGCTCCTGTATATTTGATATTCATTTGGAAGAATTTCGGAGTTAAAAATATGAGGTTTGAGCCATGTTTCGGTCAAGGAAATAATATTATAATTGCAGTCAAAACCTTTTAAATACAAGTCAGTTAATTTGGTATTCAAACCTCTAACGTTTTGATAGTAAATACTTAAATTAGACTTGCGAGTTCGTTTTTTGAATCCGAATTAAGAATAGAAATTTTAGCTACGTTATTATTACTTTTATTAGGTTTATACTCAAACTCGCGAACAAACGCCCCGGTCGGCCAAAATGAACTATTTAGTAGTGAATCAAAATCTTCGGAAGCTACATCAATTTTAAAAGATGAAATATCGGGATCGTATTTAAAATTAAATTTACGAATAAATACATCTTTAGTTCTAATTTTAGTCGATATGTATGACTTTATATCATCCGAAAAGTATCTTTAGCAAATCTAGAGACAAAGATTGATCTTCTCGGAGGAATTACAACCAACTTTTTGGTAATGATGTCTGATGTGCGGGGCTCCGAATTATTAGGAGGAACTAAGTTAGACAGTGCAGCTTGAGATGTTGATGGCAACACTGTTAAATCAACGGTTTGACTATTTTTAGAAGTAGACCTAGTGGATATGGCTTTAGATATCGGAGGCTCCAATGCCTGAGGGCATGGAGAAGATAGATTAATAAGTTCCAAGGACTGGGATGGAGGATTTTTTTTACTAGAATCCGTGGCTGTCTTTTTAGGTGGACTAATAACACGCCCACCTTTATTTTCTCGGCTATCCTCAGAGTGCGGAGGGTTGTCGAGACAAGTGAAAGACCTAAACATTTTTTCGTAATGCTTAAATTTCTCAACAAGCACCGACAGATCCTTCCCGATCTCAGAAAAACCATTTCTGGACTGCCTAAAGAATTTAAATAAATCAACTTCGGTTGATCTACATTTTTGACAAGACCAACGAAGACCCTTACCCTCGTTAATAGCGTCTAATACTCTACCGCTCAAACCAGCACATTTTATATGGGCAATCCCATCGCAGAGCCAGCATGACACATAGGAGTCGCTTTTAACGTTGCAATTGGTGTAAATACACGACATGTTTAAAATTATATTTATTTTTAGGTTTTAGAAGCAAAAAAGCAAAAACAGTTTTTAAAACGATGTATTAATCAGTGAACCAATCAGCTGGTAAATATCAGTTGGAAAGCTATGTAGCGAACAGTTTTAAATGCACTGTATATTTGACACCTAATAAACACAACGCAAACTGCTGTGACAAAGATGAAACAGTAGAAATGACAAAAAGACAAAAAGAGCAAAATCAATGTGCACAAACAAAAACAATTGAACAACAACAATATACTATATGAAACGAAATACTCGGCACATGCAATTAAGAATATCAAGTTAAATTAATCAAATTTACAGGAAATTTTGATGTTTTACTTATGTTTAAATTGTGGGCACCAGAAGTTTATTAACACTTTTTTTAATTTTTTACTTTAATAAGCGTAAACACCTTTATAAAACACAAAATTTAAACAGATCACAGAAAAACACAGCTTCACAGCTGCACGTTTGCGTATTTTCCCTTTTTTCCTTGTCTATTATTATTGTGTTTGCAAAGTCAGATGTGTGCCCACTAGTAGTTATGTGTTGTGATAGTGCTGTATTCGTTTTGTGTTTTTTTATGTCTGCCTGGTGTTCTGCTAGTCGAACGCCGAGAGCGCGTTTTGTTGTTCCTATATATATTTTGTTACAGGCTTCGTTTTCTTTGCCATTACATGTTATTTCGTAAACTACGTTGTTCTGTTGTTTGGTGTCTATAGGGCTTTTTGTTTTTGTGTAAATCGTGGATAAAGTGTTATTGGACTTGTAGGCGAGAGTGATATTTTGTTTTCTAGCCAAGTCGCGATCGAGGTTTTCGGATAGTTTGGGGATGTATGTTATGCTGTGGTATTGTTTTTTCGTGTCTGTTGTTTTTGTAGATGTTGCTCTATTTTGAGGGCTGGTTATTTCCATTACTTTCTGTTGTATGAGTTCGCGTATTAGGTAGTCGGGGTAATTGTTGCTTTTTAGTATTTTTCTTATTTTGTCTATGTTTGCGCCATGAAATCGTTGGTGGCTTAAAGTGAGTATTTTATGTATTAGGTTTTTGGCGGTGTTTGTTTTGTATTTGGTGGGTTGTGATGAGTCGTAGTTAATTAGGCGGCCAGAAGATGTAGGTTTGGAGTACCAGTCCAAAAGTAAGAAGCATGAACCAAAAATACAAGATCACCTAATCAAAGAAGCAAGAAAAAAGTATATTTCTGAGCGTTTTTGACAGCTGCCTAAGAATGAAAACAAACAAAGAAAACGAAAAAGGCGCGGTGATTGAGTGCGATTAAATTGGTATTTATTATAAAACATACAAAGTGAAACTTGATGACAATTAGCAAAAAAGTTCATAAAACTTGGTTTTCATGATTGAAAGTGTTTTACAATCGCATATCATTACCACGGGTCGATTTTTCAATGCCAACGTTCTGGCCACAAACGTGCAACCACTTTTCACGCAAATTTACGCCTTTTGGCAAACCAAACATACGCACAAACTTGTTCCAATCACACAGCACTTCATTTTATATCATAAATATGTAATAAACCAAAATTTATAATTAAAATCGCTGCAGAAAACACATTCAATCGTTAAAAAATCACTACGAAGAGGTAGAAGACGGTGTAAACAAAACCGAAAAACGTCAAAAACGCTACGAAAACTTTTTTCTGAAATTCGATTACAAATACAACGATGGCTGATTAGGTGATCTGTAGTCGTTGGTTCATGTCTAAGAAGGGGATGCGTCCGTTTTCTTCCATTTCTATGGTAAACTGGAGTTTGTTGTGGTATTTGTTTAGTGTGTCTAGAATTTTGTTCACGTCGTTTAGTTTTATTATTGCAAAGATGTCGTCCACATATTTCGCTATAAATTTTATGTCAATGTTGTGTTTGTTTTTAAGCTCCGCGATGGTATTGTCAAGTAGGTTGTTCATGATAATGTCAGCAATTGTTGGCGAAAGAGGATTGCCCATCGGCATTCCAAAACTTTGAGTATACAATTTGTTATTGTACATAAAATAGTTCTTGTCTTTAAGACAAAAGTCAAAAATGTGTTGAAACTTATTTTTAGGTATATTCGTCCTCTTTTGTACTTGGTCCCATTTATTTAGTATTATTTTAATTGCTAACGTTGTAGGTATATTTGTGAACAAGGATACTACATCGAACGCCACTAATACATCTTCTTCACATACACTTATATCTTTTAACTTGTCCTTGAGGTTAAATGCATTTTTAACATTGTATTTTTCTGAAACGATGGTTTTTAAAATTTCTCCAACATATTTGGACAAACCGTAGCCAGAGAACATATATTTATAGAGAAGGTCCAAGAACTGTGAATGCCACATTTTTCGAGCCAACAAAACTGGCGAAGCGCATTTTAAGAGCGACAAATATTTGGAATACTTAACAGCAAAAGCAAAATACAAAGCAGAAAAGAAGAATATTAACAGAGCTAAGTCTCACGAGAGCGTTTGGACTGTTAATTAAATATGAATATTGATGATTTTGTGATATTTTGGTGTTAGATTTTTTGTGAATATAGTTGTTTTAGAAGAAAATTAAATTTGTTCGTTGATTTGTACAAGTAACATGCAATTAAATCGAAAACATTATATAAAATTTTCCGATTTTTTTGATATTTTTTTAATGATTGCAAATAGAAAACTCTCATAAGTGTGCGTTTTTTGTGAAAACATTTTTTGACAAAAAAAAATCCTCTTTTCCGGTTATTTCTACAAATATCGTGAAAATAAATCGAAAATGTTATATAGAATTTTTTTTGATTTTTGTGATATTTTGTTAGATTTTCAACTTTAAAACTTTTTTGGTGTAAGCCTTTTTTGTAAATAGATTTGTAGGGAAAAAAATTCCTTTTCGGTGATTTGTACAAATAACGTTAAAATAAATCGAGAATATTATATAACATTTTCCAATTTTCGTGATATTTTCAAGTAAAAAACTGTATTGGTATTGGATAAAAAAAAAAAATCATTTTAAATTTTTTTAAGGTCGCGCTAAACTAGGCCGAAACTATTTGAGAATTTTTTCCAAATTTTCGATATTTATGGAAATAGCGAGGTTTTTGAACCTTTTGGACTTAGAATTTTTTTT
>NW_023462743.1:16983-17342 GCF_013731165.1 Rhagoletis pomonella
TGCAGTTTTCAAATCTTTTCTAATAAAATCGTGTAAGAAGTTGCCATTCGATGGGTGGCACCTTCGCTACTCATGTGCATATTTGTCCCCCACATTGTCATTTACATATCTAATTTATTAATAACTAAACCTAAATTTATAAAGCACATATTTGTAAACTTCATTTCATTACCTATTTCTGCTACCAAATTTTTCATGCATCCAAAAAGACAAACAAATGAGAATGTAAGTATGTATGCATTTATAAATGTACATATAAACATACATATACACGATTGTTCTGCTTTCGTCTTCCCCTCGCCGCTTCCATCTACACAAATTATTCAATTTCTGCGAATCGCCACCAGATTGGCACGTGC
>NW_023462744.1:0-17332 GCF_013731165.1 Rhagoletis pomonella
TTACGCTTGGAAACTTGTTCGTAAGTACGCATTTTTTAAAGTGCATTTGTTATTAGACTACATGCATAAGCTTAGGCCAGGGGCTAACAGCAATTCCTCGTCATGCATTGTACAAATACAATAGGGGTATTCTCGAAGTCTTGCACGATGCACGGATTGCACGAAATGCAAAAATACCATTCCAAATTTCGGAGAGTACGAGAGCACCCCATTGCAAAGTTGTAGGATGCATGGGTAGCACGCAGCGAAATTATGTATCAAATACAGGCATGGGCAGAGAACGAGCACACGCTCAAAGAGCATAACGAGCGTAACGAGGAGAACGCGGCAGCATGCAAATTGAATTAGGCACACTAACACATTCTCACTTTTAGCGAACGCTTGTTTGGGGTAGTGTCCACCTCTGATCAAATACAATAACAAGAGACAGCAAAAAAAAGGAGTGAGCGAGATTAGAGGAATGAGAGAAATTCCAACAACAAAACAACTAGCACAGGGTCGCTTTTATCTTGCTATGCCATTTTGCAAAATATATATATGGGTTTCGACGTTGCATATTTTCCAGCGATAGGAAATGTTGTTTCCCATGTATTGTGTTGTTGTGTGCTTGCAAGTTATGCAATCCGTGCTACGTGCAATGGCTTTGCAAGATTTGGCGAATACCCCTATTCAGTTTTGTTGGAGATCAGAACGAATGCTTTTAAGATTGAATTTCAGCTCCTAGCCTCTAGCTCCGTCTCAGTTTATAGAGTAAACTGTTGAGCTTAATCCTATTTCATCGGTAAAAAAGTTATGCACGCATGCATGTTTACGATTGCATTTTTTTGCGCTTTCAAAATATGTTGGTGTTTGGCCGAGCTTCACCCCCGATTTGTGGCGTGCGCCTTGATGTGGTCACAAAAAGGGGGCGGACCAACAGTTTTACCCCTACTCCGAACGGCGATTGTATTTTTTTTTTTTTTGAGGTGCTTTTTCGTGGCAAATTGCACAACAAATGCACTTTAAAAAATGCGTACTTACGAACAAGTTTCCAAGCGTAACTGCATAAAACTTGCAACATTCATAAATCATACACATACTCAGAGGTTTGCCATTGCCGGCCGAGGGGCGACCGCTATTAGAAAGTAGCCCATTAAAATTAGATCAAATTGGTACTAAGAAAACAAAAAATTTCTAATAGCGAACTTTTGATGCAGTTTAATTCTATTTAATATGGGAATATTCTGCATTCTTGGGTTTTATGTTTTTTTGGATTTTGCAAGACTGTAGGTCCATGATCTACACATTAAATAGAAGTAAACTGCATCCTGCATCCAAAGTTCGCTACTACTATTTTTTTTTTTAGAAAAGTCCAGTTTCACTGAGCTAAAAAAATTTTGTATGAGTGTTTTGCCGGCTCGAGGTCAATTTTTCAAAAATTAACGAAAACACAAGTTTTTTAGTTTTTTATTTCCGATATATTTCGGTTACGCTTCGGCAACCGTCAGGGCAAATCGATTTACACGTCTTCACTGTTTGAAGGGAACTGTGGTTCTTGTGTTTTCGTTAATTTTTGAAAAATTTACATCGAGCCGGCAAAATACTAAATTAGATTTTTTAGTTTTATTTTTTTTTTGTCTTGGTCGGAAATTGGGCTCGAACTCAAGCTCTGCGGAATGGTAGCGGCTATAAAGCTATATTTCCACACAGAGTGGAAATTAGTCTAGAAGGGCGTGACAATATGCCAAAATATGACAAAAAACTTCAGATTGATTTTAAAATAGCTATAAATTAAAAACGAATCAATTGAATGTATGCATGTGTTTCTTATTTTAAGTTAAACTGTGAAATGTTTGTTTTGTTCTGCATTAATAAAGTTCACTTAGTACCGCTTTCTCATATAGGTTTTAAAATTTATCTGCCTTTTAAACACATTTTTTCAGAACAAAATTTGTATTTAAAGGGCAGATAAATTTCAAAACCTACTTGAGAAAACGGCTCTTATCCTACTAATCTCATAATTAGGGATAAATCACGTGGAAACTATGGATCAGATTAGCATGAAATTTTGCAAACATAAGTTTATATCCAGGGCGGAGATTCTGTAAAAAGTTAGCGACAATTTTCGAATCGGTATCACACTTTTTGGCGCAAAAACATTTATATCATGCGTCAAAAGGTGCTATAGCGATCCGAAAATTGTCGCTAACTGGTTACAGAATCACCCTTCTGAATAAAAAAATTGGAAATATCGTATTTATGGTCGAATTCGCTTGAAATTTGGATACTAGGTAGGTGGATCAGGACCCTTTTGCTTTTAACGGTATTTTTGCAATGGCCAACATAGGCGTAGCGAACCAAGTGGGCATTTGGTAGTATATATTTATGTACATAAACGAAACCCTACCATAAGTACGACTTTTGTGAACAACTTTTTCTTAAAAATCTTTATTTTCAAAATATGCATGTACATAGAATGCATACCATAATTAAGCCTTTTACATGTATGTGTATAAACTAAATACTTTGGTTCTGCGAAATCTTAGCAAAAATAATTAGTGACGCGAAAACTACAATTCAATTTGAACAGATCAAACGTGTTTTTTTTTTTAATAAATTAGTCAAATCGATTCAGTAGTTTTTCGTCCAAGCCTGACATACCTACATTCTTTATATGTGACAGGGAAAGTTAGTCCATTTATAGTTTTTTAACGATTCTTATAGCAGATGCTGCACTCTAAAAGTACATGAATACACAGATATGTATATGTAGATAAAAACGAGCAATGTTTGGGTTATGAGGTATTGCTTAAAAGAATATAATTCTGCAATTTCGATTTATACATGTACACATACATTCCTATGACCCATCCAAATCATTTACACTAATGTTAGTACCTTTTCCAAAGCCGGGTTTATTTTTCCCCCTTTCTACTACTTTTAAAATATATGCCACAATTAAGACAGTTTACCATTTGTTGAGTTCGTACTGACATCACCTTCTCTTATTCCACCATGGTCGTGACTAATATTTTTTTTTTTAGAAAACGATGTGGGGAGTGGTGGAAATTCAATGAAATCCATCATATCAATCAATTTGAATTTTGAATTTTTTGTAAGTTACGTCCTTTTCCATATCAGCGACGATGTTTGTTACGTCTTTTTGTATTTTAGGTGACGATATGTAAATCCATAACTGGACACCTCACATAAGTCTCATATCGTTAAAAGAGTTGGATTCAACTCGGTTAGCACATGCGCATTTTGTTAGAGAATGCTGCTGGAATCACAGGGCCCTTCTAGAAAATTTAAACTGAAATATGCGCAAATTTCTAAATCAATCGTTTAAATTTGTAGGTATGCATGGTTGCGCCTCTATGTTGTGAGTTTTGTTTAAAACACTCAATGTATATTCATTTGGTTGCGCGTATTTGCGCACCCATTCATCGGAGTGACTGTGTATTTTGTGTTTGTGCATATTCGCATTCGACCGGAACGTCTTTGGGCAGAACGAACAAGTATACAAATCGACACCAGTATGAGTGGCTTCATGCTCCTGAAAATAAATAATAATAATCGATAATAAGTAAAGAAGTCCAAGTTTGGCCAATGCCGAGCTTTGTATAGGCTGTGTTCAGAAATGTATCATGCCAAGGCATCAGTCTCTTTTATTCCTAAACTCTCAATTGATGGAAATGCCTTATTTGCGCAACTATGTTCTAATTCGACATTTAGCCGTGGGTCCGCATATTGGACATTTCCACCAATTATAGTGTAGAAACAAGAGACTGATGCTTTGGCTTGATGCATTTCTGAAAACAGGGATACCCAGCGCACATGTACATAAAATGTATTTTCTATTGCCGGTTTCTATAAATTTCCGTGAAATAAGAGGCAATATGTATAACTCGTCAAAAGATTCATATAGCCATAACTCCTCCCTAAAATGTTATAAAGTAAATTATTTGTTTAATAAGAAATTACACCAAATGTTAGTCAAGCAAATTTCTAAAAATTCTAAAAATTATATTGAAGGTAGGCATGGTTTGCGTCCGATTTCAAAATTTTTACTCAAAAAAATCTGTGTGCCATTCTTGGGATAAATTACTGATTAACATACATATGTAAAGGCGATAAAATGCAATATCGCGCAAAGAAAATACTTTATGTATATAATTTACAAACAAGAGTATATTTGTTGTATGCACTTATATGTCGCTTCCTGTGAGGATGTTAGCAATACGAACTCATATAAAGTGGTTTTACCGGATTTTTAATTAAAAATTAAAATAAATTGTAATTCAGCAAAATTAATAAAATCAAATGAAATTAAGGTTTAATGTCTAACCTACCCCATGTATGTACATACATATCGTCGTTTAAAGTACAAAACCGCGTATCAACAAAATGAAAAACCGCGTATCAAGATAATGCAAAACCGCGTATGTGAATTATGTAAATTATCTTCTAGAGAGTAAAAACACTCATTTTTCAAAATGGTTCTCTTTTTTATAAAGCGATCGCATACCTGACCAGTATATTTCAGGACGAATGGATAAGTATTGTGTCAAGAGCTTGTGTGAGCAAATCCAATTTTTGGCAGCTAATGCCAGTTACGCGGTTTAGCAAAATGACGATATGCGGTTTGGTACTTTAAACGACGATAAGTAGCTGAATCGCCCAATGCTTTGCCGAAACGTACATAGATATTTACACATCTACTGTTTCATGAGTACCCGGTATGCATAAACAGCTATGGCTTATTTGAATTATCTTTTCATTCTAAGCAGTTTGGTATACAACACCCTATGGTGATCCAAAATAACCAACCTAACGAATTTACGGCCTTAAAGGACCTATTTACTGAGAAGTAAATTCCCCCATTTGCAAAAAAATAATATATATTTCAATTTTAAAAGTTGTCAGGTTAGGTTGGGTTAGGAGGGCGTGTGTGGAATAATCCATACTTTCACTCGGAGACAGAACTGTCCATTGAGTGCCCTCTTTTAGTGAGTATCAGGAGGAGGCACGTACCTATATCGAAAGAGTACCTTTAAGTCATTATTTTACTGAACCAATTACTATCCCTGATGAAGCCGAGGAGATCCAACAGTTCCACCTGTGCTACTTCGCCCAGACTGTTGAAAAAGCGTGAACCCAAGTACTTGAGTCGCTGCGTCTGTAGACCTGGACATCGACACGGATAGTGGTCAATTGACTCTTCCTGATCCTCATCATGGCAGCCTCTGCAAAGAGTACTCGTTGGAATTCGCCACGAGCATTGGTGCTATAGCACAGTGTCCTGTGATGACGCCGGTAAGGAGTTTTACTGCAGATCGATTGAGTTTCGGTATGTCCCTTGTCTTTTCCCTACTCAGCTGCGGCCATAATAATCTTTTGGTCTCCAGTCTTCCCGTTTGTTCCACAAGTCACGGCCAAAGGTGACGGTGGACATTTGAAGTTTCCATGAAAATAACATGTAAAACAATTCGTTTTCATTGAAAAAAGTATAGCTATTGAACCGTTTGATAATTGTTTTTCTTGGCATGTTCTAAATCTGATTGCCTAGACTCAAAAATGTATATACTTACGAGCTATGAAAGTCGAAAAAAGCAGAAATATGCAGTGAAAAAACTTACACTAAAATGGTAAAAAATTTTTAGAAAATTTTGACCATAAAATAGATTTGTCAGAGAAGAGAAAGGTTTAATCACTTTTTTTTTATAAATTTTTTAAATAAAACCTTATATATTATTTCTCTAAAGTGTTTTTTTGTTAGTCTCCCTTTTTCTACTTTTCTATATAAGCAATTCCACTAATGAGGTGTCATTTGAAAAGGTAATATTAATGGTCATAATATTATTTATCTAAGGTGTTTTTTTGTAAGTCTCCCTTTTTCTACTTTTTTATGTAAGCAATTCCACTAATGAGGTGTCATTTGAAAAGTCAGAGGTCCCCTGAGTGGTTATTAGGTAATATTAATGGTCATAACACCTCTGAAGTCAAGAAATTTGTAATTTTATTTTTGTTTTTAATTTACCATTGTTAAGCCACACTAAGGGGAAGATTCAGTAATTCAGTCTCATCTCAAGTCACTAAATTTGAGATTAGCAATTAGTGACTATTGATTATTTGGCTATTCAGTAGGAGAGAGTTCACCAAAAATGTGTGGTGAAAACAAACACGGACAGTTAACTGATAGCGTTTACGTATGCCTTTTGCCGCGCTGCCCGAAGAGTCGCAATAGCCGAGTGGTTAAAGCATTAGGCTGCCAGTCGAGAGGGTCCGGGTTCGAGTCATATATGTAATACTTCTATATTGGCAGTAAGGTCAAAACGAGACAGTCTAGTACCGTTTTTGTCAATGAATTGTGTACTTGAGTGCCGTTTTTGTATATGTGTTGTGTACATGTTTATTTATAAACGTATGTGTTCCTTTTCTATTGAACGTGTTTATTGATATTAGAGCTCTAGATACCCGGGTATCGAGCAATGCGAGTAGCTCGATAATCGCTCGAAACTCGTTCATTGCTCAACTGCTCAAATGTTTGTTCAAAATTTTCGAGTTTTTGAACAATTTCATAAATAAAAGAAAATTTGTAAATTGTATCTGTCAGCAGTTGCTTTCTAATTCATGTTAAATAAATTATATTATTAAATACCAATGTAACAGAGCTGTAAAACTGTGAAATCATATGAAATTAAAAATCATCAATTTTATGTTATTATGTTTTCATTGAATTTTTCCTTGTTGGGGAATGTGGCTTATAATTTTCCAATTCTACATTCACTCAAAGTAGATACGATTGCACACATTAACATATTCAAAGAAAGATTGAAAAAACTGAATGACGAAACATTAACTTTTAACACTGAATAAGCATTCAGATGAATGCAGCTTTTGCTATGTGTGCACACATTCATTCAGTACCAATCAATCGATATAAATATTCTAAATACACAAAACCCACTGAAAAATACGCAAGGTTGAATTTTATTGAACAGATTTCAAAATTGCAACACGAAAAATAGTTTATTGAGCGTTATCATTAATTTGTTTCACTTAAATTTGTACAAATATTTATAATAAATGAAAATATTAATTAGAGAAATATTGTTCTGCCAAGAATGTCATTATGAAAAATGTCAATTATTAACGATTTTTACATCTCTGTTTCGAAAATTGTCAGCTTTCTAAATAAGTATTACCAATGTACCAATAAAAGGTATGTGCAGAAATTATTACATATGTACATACCTATATATCTACGTTAAAATAAGTAAACAAATTTAAGCGCTTCTACTTCTAACTTTAGATATATACATTTTATTATTTATTTAAAAAATTCTTAATACAAGTTTCTTCGTACTTTTTTCTTCGCTATTGGGTCAAGCATTTAATAAAGATTCTAAAACCTGATTTGTGGGTTTGTGGTGGTTTCTACCATTTACAATAAGTTGCAAATTATCAACTTTTCTCAAAAAAAGATTTAACAAATCTGTGTGCAAACCCCTTTTTATTTTAGTGTGGTAGAATCGAAAAAAATGTGGTAGATTTGAATAAGATGTGGTAGATTTTCCAATTCATATTTTATTGGGTATACATATCGCACACCGTCGTCAAAAGAAGCACAACTCAAAAATTAAATCGGGAAATATAATTGCTAGTGGATCGTACAGATTCCACGCAATTGGTGTAAAAACAAGTATAACATTAGTTTTCTAGTTAGAGAATATAATCATGAAGAAAAGAATATTTTATTTGTATGCAAAAAAATCGACCAAATTATTTTCCCATTGCATAATACTTTAGCAAATATAAATAGGCGTATTTTTGAAATATTAGAAAGTTAAGGCACAGATATATTTAAAGCAAAATTTATGATGTACCTTTTTAAAAATCTATTGATTAATTTTTATATTTCGAATTACAATTGAGTTGAAATTCTAGAGTTATGTGAAAATTGTAAACAAATGTTCTGTCTAAAAATGTGGTAGAATTTAAGCCTTGTGTGGTAGATGTGGTAGACACCCAAATTTAAAAAAAATTACGTGGTTGATCTACCACACATGTGGTAGAAGCTTGCTAACTGTTCTAAACGTATGTTTTGAGCAAATTGATGTTTAAAGCTAGCAATATATCCCATGTCCATTTTCCAAAACTATAATAATAAACATGGCAGTTTTTTAGCAATTTGGTTCCTGTAATTAAGGAAATATTGTAGTTTTGGCATTTTTCGAAATTACCATTTTATGAGAGGGACCAGGTTTAGATAAAAAAACCCTCGTACAGAATTTGGTTGAGATATCTCAACTTTTGCTAGAGTTTTCGTGTACGCAAATAAACGGACATGGACTAATCATCTTCTCTTTTTTTCTGAGCATTTTTATGTATATATACATACATAAGTAGTACATACGAACATAAATGTATGTATCCATATCGATTAATTTTGGTTGTTCCAAATATACGTTATTTGAAAAAAAGTTATGGTACCCTCTTGCAGAACTGCGTTGTAAATATGTTTAGGAAACATTTAAATTAATAGTTAATTAAAAAAGTTGCTCAAAGTAATGGAACTCCTCAACCCCTTAAAAAAAAACAGGAACACTTCTGAAATTTTGTTTTGAAAGTTTTCATATTTGAAAACTGAAAACAATCACAGTATACAGCAAACCAGCCATTGACAATATGCTTATTTGAAAACTAATACATGAAATGTTGTGAATATATAGGATTTTTTTGTCATTAACCCATAGGCAACAACTGGTGCAAAAGTACCTACAAATGTTTGTTGATATATTTGAAATGTAAATTTGAACAGCAAAATTCGTAAAACAAATTATAATAAAACAAAAATATTGTTAATTACTACGTGGGAGGTGGGCGTGGTTATTGGCAGATTTCGACAAAATTTAACACTAACCTAAATTATACCAAAGGCAACTTCGACACCGACTTTCGTTAAAATAACTAAATTTTGTTCGAGTTAGCGTGTTTACAAACAGAGAGGGCTGAACTAGTTCATCTCGTCATTCTGAATATATGTGTATATACGTACATACATTTTATACGGTTAACAAACGCGCTCGCTTATCTGCATAAACCGTCTTTACTTGCATTAATTCATGCATTATCCTCTTTCAAATGTGAATAATCGGCTGAACAAATACACACAAATTACGTGCATTTGAAAATTGGAGAGTTGTACCATAAGCTAAGTAATACTTCTTTTACCGCCTAATCGATGGGACCATTTTACAAAGTCAGCCCACCATTATTCACTCAAAGTTGTGTTCAGAACACGGTTTGACTTATGTAGGAACTGCATCCGGTCATAATTGCTGACGCTTCACGCTTCATTTGCTTGGAATTTCGTGTTTCTCGTTATTTTATTTTATGTGACTTGAAAATATTTAAATTGGATTTCATTTGGGTTAACGAAAACGACAACTGTGAAAAAATATCAACCAATACATTCAAACAAAATGTCAAATAAGCATGTTTACATTTTTTGTTTTGGCTACCTGGATCACTGTATACTGTGAAAAAAATATTTAGTACAAAAATAATTGTGATAAATCAATTTTGTATATTCTTCTGCGAAAAAATGTCTACAATCGATGATGTATATGTATACATATCAAGATGTGTCTGTTTTGCTCTACGGTTGCGATAAGTTGCTTTGGAATAAATAATATTGCACGAGTCATTGGCTTTGGGTTAGTGGCAGAAAACTTCAATACATAAGTACATATACTTTGAAATAAAATATTTGTTTTTGTTTCAATTCCAGATATGTTCAAACTTTAAAGTATAAAATATATCAACCCTGGGAACAAATTATTGGTACTGAATGGTAAAAAAAAGTGTGCATTCATTCTAAATATACAATCATGTGTGAGTGCGAATGCTGCTGAACATTCACATTCTATACTGAATGGCAATCTAGCATTCAATAACAAAACACAGTTTGTTTGTTTTCAAATATTTTAAGCCACTCAGGAATGAAGTTTTTATTTATACAAACCAACAATCAACATTTTGAAAGGAATGCCGAGTGAATGCAGACTATGTTGATTCAATCATTTTACAGCTCTGCAATGTAACAATCATTGCATTAAATATCAACGATTTGAAAAATTTAAAAAGTTGCTACCAAAAATGTCAATATAATAAAAAAAACATTGCTCAAATTACTCGAAAAAACTCGAATTGCTCGAGCTCATGCTCGGAAATTTTCGAGTAATGAGCATTGAACAAGTGTGCGAGTACTCACTGCTCATATACCCGGGCTGTTTCAAAATGTGCGAACAAAATCGAGAGCTCTAATTGATATATCTGTACTGTAGTGTTTTCGGACGGTACTAGCTCTTACTGCCAATATAGGAGTATTACATATATGGTTCGAGTACTCCTCGGGCAGAGGATTTTTTTATTTAGTATTTGTTTTATTTTTTTTATTAGTTTTATTTTTTTAATAATCTTTAGATTTTAATGTTAAAAAAATAATTTTTTTTTCAATGGATTTGTATATTAAAGCATTTTGGTTTATTTCCTAACGAAATTCTTATTGGACAAATTTCTTCGCTTCATATTCGCGTTTTTTTTTAATAAAATGGAAAACTATTAACTTTTTCTCCATATTTTTATTTTTGAGACCTGCTCTTAGCCAGCTGACAAATTAGTGACATTTTTTTGAGACTAGAGACGTGAGACAGCGTACTGAATACCAAGTAGTCTCATAATCCAAGTTCACCATCAAAAGTCACTATTAGTGACTAGAGACCGCGTACTGAATGCCAGGGTTAAGGTATTTTGTACTGAAGCACTATTGTGACTACAGTATCGCATACACCGTATACGACTTGGTGAGCGCACACATAATTCAATAATTAAAGGTTCGATAAACTGACAGTTATCTCTCTCGCACCGCTCCCATAGCTCAGATATTATTATTTCTGTTAAAAAAACATTTAGTCAGAGTTTTTCACCTCAAATATTGTATACAAAGATATATTGTAAGTAACACCATGTTTCCCTCAACTCATGACTCTCATACATCAGTCAGTTTGTAAAATTTTTTTATGTACCTAATAAGTATAAGTTCTGATGTACTATAAATCTCATTCATGCTTTGTAATATATGTATAATAAAAATAAGGGGTTTATAATAATAATTCTGTTTACTATTTCCGCGAACTATTAGAACAGTCTGCTTTTATCTTTATCTTTATCAAAGAGGGATGAGTTTACTGTGTATTTCTGTCTGCGCAGTCTGCGCATGGGCCCGCTTGTTATTTTTAATTGTTCTTGTTATTTTATGGCCTTATAACAATTATATTCAACAAATTTTATTGAGCTTGAGGCCGTTTTTAATGAAAAACTTATTGTGGAAAAGCCACAATAATTTGAAAAAATGGTAGATGTGATAGCTATTTCGGAAATCACATTACCTCATCAGACTTCTTTCAGTAGGATTCGAACCGACGATCCCACAGACTCAGCCAGTTGCCTACGCACTGTGCTAAGTTCGTCTTCGAATTGTTGTTGGTTTTTTCTACTATTTCATTTGTTAAGCCAACTACAATCAAGCGCAGCTAGGGTTGCCAGATTTTTTATGCGCGAAATCAGTACATTAGACTTTTTCATGCTAAAAAAATCAGTACTTTTCAGTACATATTTATTCAAAGCAAAATTATGAATGTAAGTAACAGAAAATAATTTAAAACACCTGAGTTCTTGTTTTTAACAATCTTTTGGTATATAAATAAAATATAGTTCATAAACAATATAAGTGTTATTCATTTTAACATGACTGTACACATCATTATTCACAGGAGCCAATAAATTATTTTATATTTGTGACTTTTTGAATAGCAATAACACTGTACGGCAAAATCAACTTTTTTTTCTGGGTATTGGACCAAACCAATTTTTTTAAGAGATTGAGTCACAGGTAAAAAAGTAATTTCTCCGTTTTTCGCCTCCGAAATTGAGATATGGGCCTTCGAAGTTCGAAATTGGACCTTTGGTAAAAAATTATTTTTAATTACTGTATGTAAACTACTAAAAAAAAAGTAAAAACATAGCCGTGGTACGCCCTTTTCTCTTATTTCAACCATATATAACTTTTTCTATGTTACAGGTGCTATATAGGGGTCAAAGGTCGGGTCTTCGAAAAATTAAAAACCTTATATTTCAAACCAGTTTGAACTGATTTTTGAAAAATTAATATCGTCGTAAACGTGATTTAACCGCTTTCTTCTGATATGCAATTTGTATACTTCGTATGTATAATATCTGAGAAAAAAACATTTAAAAGGAAAAATACCTTTTTTTATAAAAAAAAATATTTTAAACAAAAACGCCATACGGGTTCACTAGTAGTTCATAAAATATATAAATGTTATTCATTTTAACATGAGTGTACACATCATCGTACACAGGAGCCAATAAATTATTTTATATTTATGACATTTTTGAGTAGCAATAATGAGATTATTCCCATTTTCAGTGTTTAAATAGCCAACGAATTCTATACATTTCATTTTAAAATTACTTTTAATTTGAAGTTCACTTTCAAAAATTTTAATTAGAAGCCGGTTTCTCTCTTTGCGCCAGGAAACAAACTTTATTCTTAAGATCCTCTCATACTGTAAAAAAGTACCACTTTTTAAGGAGTTCATCTATATTTTCTCATGGCTTAAATAATTTTTCAACTACGCAAAAACGGTGAAAGACTAAGAATTCGCTAAAAAGAGTATCTTGTCTTGTATGCAAAACTCTTTTACAGAGTCAGTAAATTGAGAAAAAGGAGTTGTAAATTATAGGCAAAAGCCACTCGAATATTGAAATTTATTGTTATTAAACTGAAAGTTATTTTCGAGGTAACTAACAACACTCGACAAAAATTTAAGCCTTCTTTTTAAATAATTTAAGCTCCATCATATTATCGCAACTGGTACGTAACGACCCGGAGATATGCCCATAAAACGATTGATCTTTTTGTTGTATTAAATTCTTGGGCATATCAAACATTATCTAAAACATGTAAACTATAATTAAATTATATTCTCCTTTTTTTTACAGTACAGTTTAAGGAAAATTTTGAAAAATCAGGATTGAAGAAATTAATAAAATCAGTACAAGAGTTGAAAAATCAGTACTGTACTGATAAAATCAGTACGTCTGGCAACCGTAAGCGCAGCTGTTCCAGGGCTATTTAAACTTGGTCATGTGGTTGTTGGTTTTTGTTTTATTTTGTTCCAGTGCTATTTAAACTTGATCATGTGGTTGTTGGTTTTGTTGGCTCAATAAAAATTGTTGAATATAATTGTTATAAGGTCATAAAATAACAAGAACAAATAACTTAAGGCACACCTAAAAGTTAAACATTCTGGTAGAAATATTTACAAAACCAACAACCACATGACCAAGTTTAAATAACCCTGGAACAGCTGCGCTTGATTGTAGTTGGCTTAACAAATGAAATAGTGGAAAAAACCAACAATTCGCAAGGCGAACTTAGCACAGTGCGTAGGCAACTGGCTGAGTCAGTGGGATCGTTGGTTCGAATCTTACTGAAAGAAGTCTGATGAGGGACTATGGTGATTTGCGAAATAGCTATCACTTCTACCATTTTTTCACATTATTATTGCTTTTCCACAATACGTTTTTCATTAAAAATGGCCTCAAGCTCAATAAAAATTGTTGCATATAATTACTTTTCATTTTTAATTATTAATAAAAGTCAGTTTGTTGAAATTACGATGTAATTGCACTACTTGCAAAAGAAATTGCTGTTATTCTTCGTCTTTCATCAAAGTTCGATTATAATTATGAATCAACGCTACATCTCGTTCAGGTCGTATCATTAACATATTTAATCTGCTTAACCGTCTCGAAGACAACCAACTTTAGGGTAATTTTTTAGAGAATTTAATGTTCTTCAAGAACATGCCAAGAACAAAATTGTATCTCAAACGGTTCAATATCTATGATGCTTTCCATTTCCAGACAACCGGTCAGGTACGAGCATGATTTTTAATTTCGCCTAAACTCAAATACATTGTTTGTTGGTCCAAATAATGAGACACGTAGTTTTTCTTTTGGCTCGGAAAAAATGTTCGGCCGAATTAAACGCGATTTTGTTTTTCAGGCAAAAATCGATTATTCGAATTGACAGTGAGAATTTTTTTTTTTAAATGCCCATAACTTTGTCAAAATTTAATAGATTCCAACCAAGGCGAATTTATATAAGGTGGTGTTGTTTTATCAGCTGTGAGTAGCGTTTATTGTCAAAATTTTGAATTTCGTTAGTGAGTGAGTGAGAACGTGAGAGTGTTTGCATTTTCTGTCGCCCTTTTTCATTCGGGGAAGAATAGCTGAATTTTGACAATGGCCCGCTAAAAGCAAAAACAAAATACAAGTAATTGTTGTATTTGTTCAATCGATACCACCTTATATGTATTCGCCTTGATTCCAACAATGTTTTTACTCAAATGTCAGTAATTCTTATCACTTCAAGATAGAATGATTAATTATTGATTTTCATTATTTACAATTTTTTATTTAACAATAAACAAAAAGTGCAATTTTTTTTTTTAATTTAATTTCTCAAAAAGTGTATTTTTTTTCTCTCAAACTTTTTTACCGAGAAAGAGACACTTTGAACTACAATCAACCCAAATCTCTAATAGCGAAGATTTTTTTTTCTGAGTTATGATTTTTTATAGAAAATATACGCTTTTGTGGTACATACTACAATTCTTATATTGTTTAACTAAATGGAACATATGTATGTAATATATCAGCAAAAAGTACAGCCGTGATCACTTTTTGTGTATCAAATAGATATTATAACACACTTTCCACCATACAGTTTCGATTATAAAAAGCGGGAAAATGTGATTTTGTATTTCGAAACTGTATGGTGGAAAGTGTGTTCTAATATCTATTTGATACACAAAAAATGATCACGGCTGTACTTTAAAAAAAATCATGCTCGTACCTGACCGGTTGTCTGGAAATGGAAAGCATCCTGTAACATTTTTAAGGAAACCGGCCGCTGTAGTTTAGTGGTAAGCAGTGCGCGCTGCCACTCCGCAGCGCCTGGATTCAAGCCCTGGTCAAAGCAAATAGCAAAAAACATGTAAAGAAGTATAAGTTCAGGCGAAACCGAACTTTATATACCCGGCGCAGGTATCAGATATCGTCGTTTAAACTTTTCCTGAACTACCATTGCATGATAAGTAGGGATGTTTACCCGATTTCAAACGTTTACGATAATATGCAGAGTTAGACCCAATGATATAATTGAACCTAGTTAGGTACAAATCGATTAAGTGGTTACCGAGGTACACCTTTGTAGCTATAAAGTGGGCGATGTTACGCCCAATTCTGTAATGGATGAGATGTGTAATTTAACTGATTCGAAAGAATTCTCAACGACGAGTGAAAAAAAAATTATTTTATATGACAATATGAATATCGTTCAGGCAAATACATAAGATCGTTTTCATTATTATACAAGCAAGTTATTTTTGAACAGGTATATAAAAATAACTTCAACAAATTCCTAAAAGTCTAGAACAGTCTTATTTATTGTTAGGAGATTGTTGTAACTATTAACTTGGAGTAAATTAGCGTCCTCATTGAAATATCAGTGCACAGAGTGTAGTAGAAATTGATAAATCGGTTACCGAGATACACATTTGTGGTCATAAATGGGCGGCGCCCTGCCCATTATCCAAAAATTTATAATATTCTAATTTTAAATATGCTAAGTGGTTATTGCAATCTTCAACAATCCGACATAAGCGAGCAGTGGAACCAAATTTCCCGATCATTAAGTACCGCCGTCGAAGAAGTAGTTGGATTTCAGCGAGCCCGAAAGAACAACTGGTACGATGAGGAATGTCAAGAAGCCGCAGAGAAAAAAGACGCCGCCTAAAGGGTCACGCTGCGATCGGGTGTAACGCGAGCCATGGGAACTGAAGAAGGCAGCGAGACGTATTTGCCGCAATAAGAGAGAGGCCGAAATACGTCAGTGCTTGAGCTTGAAATGCTAGCCGACAGGAAAAACGCCCGAAAATTTTACCAGAGGTTTAGGTGACTTACGGAAGGTTTCAAGACCAGGGCAAACTCCTGTGAGAGCAACAATGGTGACCTTGTGAACGTTGTGCAGAATCCACTTAAATTATGGAGGGAACACTTTTCCACCCTACTGAATGAAATGAGTGGACAAAACGAACCCGAGCCCCCAGTCGATGACGATGAAGTCGATGTTCCACCACCTAACTATGACTAGGTACGAATAACGATAGCGTGCTTGAAAAATAACAAAGCTGCTGGAGCTGACAACCTGCCAGCTGAGCTAATAAAGTACGGTGGCGAGGAGTTGATAAGGTGCATGCATCAACTCTTATGCAGAATATCGTCAGATGAACGCACGCCCGACGACTGTAATTTAAGTGTGCTCTGCCCAATCCACAAAAAGGCGATCCCGCCATTCGCACCAACTCTCGCGGAATCAGCCTTCTAAGCATATACGCCAAATCTTGGAAAAGACCCGAGAGAATAGGATCGACACACACCATCTATTTGTCGATTTCAAAGCCGCTTTCGACAGCACGAAGACAAGTTGTCTTTATGCCGCGATGTCTGAATTTGTTATCACCGCGAAAGTAATAGATTTGTAAAATGACGTTGAGCAATACCACCAGCTCCATCAAAATAGGGAAGGACCTCTCCGAGCCGTTTGATACCAAACGAGGTTTCAGACAAGGCGACCCCCTCTCGTGTGATTTCTTTAATCTGATATTGGAGGAGATAATAAGAGCCGCAGAACTGAACCGCTCAGGCACAATACTTTAAAAGAGCGTAGAATTGCTGGAGTATGCCGACGACATCGATGGTATCGGTAAAAACAAGGGATACGTATGTTCTGCCTTCTGGGGATTTGATAGAGACAAAGCGAATGGGTCTGGTGGTGAACGAGGACAAAACGAAGTATCTCCTGTCATCACACAAACAGTCAGAGCATACACGTCTTGGCACCCACATCACTGTTGACAGTTACAAGTTTGAAAATGTAGATGACTTCATTTATTTGGGAACCAGCAATAACTCCATTAATATTGTCAGCCTTGAAATCCAACGGAGAATCACTCTTGCCAACAAGTTCTACTTTGGAATGAGTAGGTTGAGAAGTAAAGTCCTCTATCGTCGTACAAAGATCACACTCTATAAGTCACTCGTCATGTCTGTGCTGGTGTATGGCGTGGAGGCATGAACAATGAAAATGTAGCGATTCTACAGTAGGTGGCAACTCAACTTATAATTATCACTT
>NW_023462745.1:0-17327 GCF_013731165.1 Rhagoletis pomonella
AGATTTCTCAACGCGGCAGTATGATATTTTCTTGAAAAATTAGTATAAAAAATATGTTAAACATATGCATAAACATATATACATATGTACATCAGTGGCGGATCCAGCGGGGGGGGGGGGGGGGGAGAAATTTCCTATTTCCGACTATATTTTTATTTTTTTTAGTTGTTTACAACTATTTCGAACTTCGAAGGGCCATAGCTCGATATTTGGAGGCTAACTTCGAAAAATGGAAAAATTACATTTTTAATTATGACTCAATCTCTTAAAAAAAAACTTGTTTGGTCCAATACGCAGCCGAATGCTGTACAGTGTAATTTTTAGGAAGACTTAAAGAAAATATTGATAGTTTTTTTCTTGCTTCGTCCCGTTTCATGAGTTTTTGCTTGGCCCCTGACCTGATATTAAAATGGCTTGTGCGTGTGTCGAGAGAATTGAAAAATTATCTTTTTATCATTAAGGTAAAAATACCTATCTTGATTTTCCTGCAACATCGTGAGCACTTATAAAATTGCGCAATTATTGACCGTATCTGCGTCCGCATAATTGCGCAATGATTGATAAATTTCGTTAATTTTCTGAAAAATTATATTTGTATCATATGATTATAACACACTGGTGAAAAATTCCTATCAGTTCTTCGAATTCACTGAATTTTAAAAATTTTCAAATTACTTAATTTTCAATTTTTACTTTTTTGTTGTATTTTTGAATTTATACTTTTTTTACAGAGTTGAAAGCAACAGCAAGTTTGAATATTTTCGCAGGTTTAGAAAATAACGAAAATTCCAAAATCTTGAATCTATGAAATTATTAAATTTTTTGACATTTCTCATTTTTAGGATAATTTCCAAAATTTCAAAAACTATCGAAATCTGTGCTATTCCAGAAATTTTGGTAAAATGAGATTCTTTTGAAATGTACAAAATTATTGATATTTTAGAAACTTTAATATTTTCCAAAGTTTTGAGAATTGTTTTTATTCTGAAATCCATCCTAAAATGTTAGGATCTGAAATATCACAAATTGACGAAAAAATCTTTTGTTGATGGCATTTGTGTATAAAACCTTGAAAATTCTTAGAGTTCTAAAATATAATAACATTTTTGAAAAATTCCAAAAATTTTGCGCTTTTCTGAACATCTATTTTGTACTTTGTCTACTTCAGTAGATACTATTTTAGTATGTTATTCATGATATATATGGAAAAGATAAGGACACAAGCATAAGGATCGCCCGAGGACTTTAAAATTAAATGGCATGCGGTACTCTGCTCTGGAGAAAGCTGTCGACTTTCGAGTACACTTTTTGGCATTGATTTTCTTATATTCTTAAGTTATTTTGACAGATGAAGAAAAAAAGGAAAACAACTAGCGATGGATCGAGTTGTTTCAATAGATCTCTGACAAATAGTTTTTGATCTTTACGACATTTTACGAAATTCTATGACCTTCCCGCTTTTTAAATATGCCACAATCGACTATGCTTATAACCAGGGACCGAGCATAACAGTTATTGATGAAAACTGTCATGGAAAGATTCACTATGAAGGAAATGTCCTACAACTAAGGAATACGTACCAATCGATTTCTTTTTTCACCGAAACTCAAATTTGAAAATTATTATGCAAAATTAAACAAAATAACAATTATTTTTGATTTATATTTTATAAATCGAAAATGACAATTATTTTTTATTTTATATTATATGTATTAGATAACAGTTACAAATACAAATACTTTTAAAAGTCTTCAATATAAATCAGTCACCGACTTTTATTTTTTAAATCATTCGTATAAAAGTCATTAACTTTTTTTGAAGTTAAGAAGGCGTTGGGAAACAAAAGTTTACTACGACTTATTTATAAAATGACTTTTATAAATATGATTAAAAAAATAAAGGTCAGTGACTGATTTTTGTTTATAACTTTTATAAATAAAAGTCTTCGATAACTGTTATCTGAGACACATAATTTAAAAATAAAAAATAACATTTGTTTGCAATTATTTAGATAAAAATCAAAAATAATTGTTATTTTGGATTGATAAAATAAAAGTCAGAAATAACGGTTATTTAAGGAGTAATTAAATAAAAGTCAAAAAATAATTGTTAAAGAGCGATTTTTTGTAATAAAAGTTGTAACTGTTACGGTCCCTGCTTATAACTACACATTGAACTTTTCTGAAAATAAAAACCAAAATTACACTTTACGACGCATCAAAATGGAGCACATGTGAGTAAATTATTTTTGCTTTAGTTGCTCAGCGATAACTGTAGTTACATATTTTTCAAGGAAAAAAATGGACCGATTTTAAATTTCCTAAAAGAGGATCATATAAATAGTAAATTTAGTATGAAATGATAGAAGTGACCTTCTTACATGTTCAAAAGATTCGTTGTTGAAATAGGACAGATATATCTTAATAGATTTGTTTGTTTGCTTTCTGAGAATTGTGGTGATATATTGATATATCTATATATATGTCGCCGCAAAAGAGAATGCCCGAAAATTCGCAAGTCTACAAAATAAAATCGCTGTGTACATTTTCAGTGCATAATTTTAAAAAGCGCAAAATTTTGAGTTGTAACTCTTTTGAGGACAGTGTGCGATATATCCTGAAAAACTTGATACCTTTGTTTGAAGTTCAAAGCTCTTACGCCGAGTGCAATAAACATATTATTTAAAAATTCACAATTAAGTTGATTAAAAATTTACGATTATGACATGGAAATAATTTTACAAATATTAAACAACTACTACCTGTATCGCAACAGGTGAAAGCCTATCAAATGAAATTGCATAAAAAATTAAAATTGCAAAAGCAGACAATTTTATTTCACACTTGAATTAAAAGCACTTCAATATCACATTAACGCATACATATACTCTATGTATTTGTACTATATATACATACATATGTATGTTTGTGTGTACGCACTTTCGTTTGCTTTCCGATGTCTATTCAAAGATACATATGTGTGTATGTTAGTAAGCGACCGCCAGCCAGCAGGTCACAAACGAGCCATGTCAGCCAGGGCAGTTAATAGTCGATTACGCTCTGTTAATAGACAAAGAAATTGGCTTGAAAAAAAGATCTGTGCATGAAAGTGAAATGAGTAATCAACTAAAAATTTCTAGCAATCGAGCCGACGTATGCCGATTTGCTCATATGTACCTATATTTTTAAGTGTATAAAATGAGGTGTATGTTTTCAATTCCGTTTAGCAACATTTTCAAGCTTGGTCGCTAGCACGTATCCGCTATCAGTTAATTAAGTTACAGTTAATGACTATTTTGAGAAATAACGTAAAAAGTTAAAAAGAAATTGCTTTACAAAAAAAAAAAAAACTCCCATCTTTTCGACAATCTAGACTACTTTTCGACTTTTTAATGTGGATCATTAAGTTGATTTGTCTGCCTCTTGACCTGTCAAGGTTAATAACGTTGGTGTAGAGCACTTTTCTTTTTTTCGTTTTTTCTGATTTTGGTTTCAAACATTGTTTTATTTTTATTATTTTTTTTGTTTTGTTATTTCGGTGAAGCCGTGAAAGTGAAAAGTGTTAGGTTCATTTTCTTTACCCCCAAGGCTTTTTACAGCAGCTTGAACTTGAATGCATTTACTTATTCATTGGCACTATAACTGCAGCTTGATTGGTCAATTATGGCTTCATTTATAGTGCGATTTGAGTTGAAATATTTTAATATGGTCAATCAGTCGGCAGTGAAATTAGTTTGAAATTGACTTTTCGTGATAATATCTATGTAGGTATATACATTAGGGAGGGTGGGAAAAACCCAAAATGTTTGATACGAAAATTGTATAGGTACTGTAACAGGTGCTTTTTCAATCCCTTATTCTTGAAAAGAAATCCTGGTTCTCTGCGAAAATATCTTCAGTCTGCGGAATGAGCTTAAAAATTTAAAATAACAGTTGGAATACCAATTTTTTAAATTTTTACAACGCCTTGTGTATATCAAATCAGGAACTTATTTCCTATCATAAAATCATAAAAAAAAAATGGACAAAATAAAATTAAGTAACATCAATTTTTGAATAAATTAAAAAATTCGTTTGGCGTGTTTGTACTTAAATTTTTGGCAAGCATCCAGCTATGTACTCGTATATGTATACTTATTCCATGTGAATAATAACTTTTTTATAAACCAGATTAAACAGGCAAATCGTACGATTTGAAATCGGTGCGATTTATAAATCATGAGCCAATCTGGGTTGCTTCCTTGACACGGGGGAGGTACTTTGCACTGTCAATTTTGGGTTATTGCAGTGAATCAGTCAAGCAACATGTTCCTTAATAGGACAAATCTTTTATTCGAGAAGGTGAATTCACTTTTATATGTGCTATGGTGGTCCTTAAAATATCAACATTAAGGAGTAGACCCTTATTTTGATGTACGTATAAAATACAGGCATCCAGAAAATTCAAGATTAAAAAAAATTTTAGGGCGTGAAACAATTTTTTTTTAAATTGCAAAAATTTGACAAAATTTTAACATTGACAAATTTGATAAATTTCAATAATATGTACAATTTATTAGATTTCAAGTAAATGTTTTTTAGAATTTTTGATCTTTTAAAAAAATATTTTCTCTGGTTTAAAATGTTGACATTTTCGTGGACGTTTTTATTTTTTACGTAGAACAAAACATAAAGGTGTCCATATAAAATTTCGATGTAGAACTTTTAAGGACCACCTTGATATATATGTCTACTTCAATAATTGTAGTATTTCTCAATGAGCAAGGTATATCAGTTATTTTCCTAACGTTGAGGGTTCCATACACATACATAAATAGTATCTGCGGCATAAAAGTGGAAATGATTTTAAAATATATTTCAAACCTATATTTTTGTCAAGTAGCTACCTAAGCATTAAATTTCAACACAACGAAAATATTTGTCTATAAACAACATATGTACGTACATACATATTTCGAATAATAAAATACGCATTTGTTTCTTCGCAATGCTTGCGCAAACATTTTGACTTAATCGATTCCCAAAAACTTGGCCCTTAATTTAGGTTAATTCATAAAACCTTTTCGCCACACATAAATTTTCTCCAACAAAGTCTTCATTTTCCTTCACTTCCGTTGACCTATCAAAAGAATAACAATTCCAATTCCAGCTGTGCATAATTTTACATTAGTTTTACTTTCGCTTGGCAGCAAATGATGCCAGCCGATTAGAAAATCCAACAATGGCTTTCAGCGAATTTTTACTCAGCGACTAAAGTACTCACTATGAGGAGCGATTCGCTAATGAAGTTACAATGGAGCGCGCACCAACTAGCTGGGCTGCATCATTGAGCACTTAGCAGAGCTATACGAGTACATAATAAACCTTTCGCATTGCAAAGTTTTCATACCTACTACCTTTTTTTGCCACTTCGCTCTATTTTATTTGCATGCATATTTGCAACGCTTAGTTATATTCGCATTTAGTCTGGCACTTTTCGGGATTTTTTTTTTTGCGTCTATTGATACAGCTATTGCCGTTGCTATTGTAGCTGCTGCTTATCTGCTAAGCAGCATCAATGCAGCATGTCTCATAAAATTTATCGATATATGCGTTCGGTGTTTTGTTACTCAAGCACTATTGAGTCGCTCGCCATAACTGTTTGGTCAATAATTGGACGCAGCTATTCACTGCTGGTGGTAGTCAGTGGTTGTTGGCCCAATAAACTACTTTCGTATATGTGAAGGTTTGGTTTTTTTTATTATTTGGCGTTCGCGCATGCGCAGCTGGTGCTCTCACCACCTTTCCGAACCCTTCATTCCACTGCCGCAATGTGAATTATGTCATTGTCTCTCTCTTGTGGCAAGTTCGCTTTTATAGTTTATCTTTATTATTATTTTTCTAAGCTTTTTTTAAATAGTTTTTAGTTTTTGTAGTTTCATTCATTGTTCAGTTACACTTGCCGTTATTTTTATTTGTGCCACTTTTGTTATATCAAACTTACTTTTTATGCTCTTGTTTTGGCTACCTTTCGCATAATATTTGCTCACTTTGCTGCTGTGTTTCCAGTTTCGTTAACTTTCAACTCTGCGCATTTCTTACGTATGCAAAATAATTGGTCTGGTTCTGGTGATTCGCCAGTTTTACTTTTATTTTCATTTGTACTTTTATAACATTTATTTTCTTGATTTGCGCATACCGAGTGCTTCATATTCATCAGGGAATTTGAAAGCGTGAATGCCTTTTGCAATTATCGAAATTTGCTGCTGTTTTACTATCAATTTATTATTGTTTTACTTATTAGATTTGTGCCTAAAGTCTTTTGTTTATTGATGTGGAACTTAAAGGGGTGTTAAAGCATTTAATTTGAAATTGATTTCTTTGCCATTGGCGTTGAAATAAAAGAAGTTTCATTGATGGATGGCTATTTTGATTGCAAAATGTCATTGCCTTCCAGCAGTTGAAGTATCTAAAGAGGTTATTGTTAAAGGGCAATTTACGATAATTATTTCTTGCTGAAACATTATAATGACTTGTTCAGGTAAGATATTTAGAGTGTCAGTAGCATATTATTATGTGCCGTTTGACAACAACAAATGTGCGAAGGTATGTGAAATACTGTTGAATGATAGGATTTATTTTATAAATGCCTCGTGCAGTTAGCTCCATTGTCTTGGCTCATTCCTTTTTTGATGAATTCATAATTGGCATGCGAAGGTTTTTATATATATAAATTCCTGACTAGATGATTCCCAAGGCGAGTTATTAATAACAAGTAAGAAAGTCTAAGTTCGGGCGGAGCCGAACATTAAATACCCGGCGCAATTATTAAATATATGTTTTCCACCTTTCCGAAAGCTACCGCTACACGATAAGCCGGGGTGTATAAATTTTAAGTAAATTAGCGTCCTTAAATTTCGAAATATTGCAGTTTCAAGCATTTCTGAAATATACCGTTATATGAAAAGCGGTCGTAATTTTAGTCCGATTTCAATAATTTTCAATGCTTTGCTTTTATGTGGCAAGCACAATAACCATACCGAGTTTGGTTCAAATTGCTAGAACGGTTAGCGAGATACATATATGTGATCATAAGTGGGCGGTGCCACGCCCATTTTCCAAAATTGTACCATAAGCGTATTTCTTGGTAAAAAATTGTTGCAACCATCAATTTTGAATAAATTAGCTTTAATATTTACTGATTTATCGAGGATTTCGTATTTTTATAAATTACCGTTATATGGGATGTGGGCGTTGTTATTGTCCGATTTTAAAAATTTTCGGCCATTTGGTATGTTGTAGCAGGACCAACAACTGTGCCAAGTTTGGAAGAAATTGGTGCAGCGGTTACCAAGATATACACATGTAACCATAAGTAGGCGTGGCTACGCCCATTTGCCAAAATTTTTTAATATTCTTATTTTTCGTCTAAAACTCATTGTAAATATCAATTTTGAGTGAATTATCTTCAGTAGTTAATAAAATATCGCACTTTTCGTATTTCTGAAAATTACCGTTATATGGGAGGTAGGCGTGGTTATTGTCCGATTTCGCCCATTTTCAATACCATCCGTCCTATGCCCAAAAGAAGTCAACATACCAAGTTTCGTTACGATATCTCAATTTTTACTCGAGTTATCGTGTGCACAGACGGACAGACGGACGGACGGACGGACGGACGGACAGACAGTCACCGCTTAATCGATTTCTCTTTTCATTCTGATCATTTATGTATACATTTGTCTATATCTATCTCGATTCGTTTTGCCTGTTACAAACAACCGTTATGTTAACAAAGTTATAATACCCTTGTGCACAAGTGCGCTCGGGTATAAAAATCGGCATTAAGTGCCTATTTGGTTGATATATGAGATAAAAAGATTGATACACGCTTGCATCACTGAATTTTAAATTTATCAGACTGTTAAAATTTAAAATGAAAAATTTTCCGAACAAAATTTTAAAATTGATTGGTGAAACTGGGGAAAGCAACTAGTTTTGCCGCCTTTCCTTCAATTTTTTTTTTTAACAAATTGTTAACACTATAATACAAAATGTAAAAAAAATTTATTCAACTCAATAAAATGCAAAACAATTAACGCTCGCGCTCAGTTGAATATTTAAATTTAAATTGTTACCTAAAAAAAGAAGGTACTATATTTAGACTCACCGTAGGCAATATTTTGCAAGCAAAACTGAGTATTAGATCCGTGTGCGCACCACACCTTTGAAGTGATTCAATATAGCCATAATACAATATAAGTATAAGCGTTTGATGACTTTGACTTTTTGGCAATATGCAACGCCTGTAAAAGTTAGTTGTATTTTTTAGCAAATTTTTCTGGCGTGAGTGAAAAAGTAATTAACAGTCTTTGTTGTCTTTACACATGCACAATATAAACCCCATAGGCAATTTTACTGATCGAAACATATACATTGAACGCTAAGTTTTCAAGACAATTTACTCAAAATTCTCCAAAAGAGGATAGCTATTTTGCATAGGAAAAATGCATTGCCAAATCAAGTGCAATATTGTAGGGAAGAAAAGATTTTTCGACTCCCTACCTCCGTAATTTAAAATTCTATTTTTCCTTATGTGGCTGGGCGGCAGTAGTCATGGATCTAAGTGGGGTTAATATGGACGGTCGGCGGAGTGCTTCAGTTCACTGATACTTGAAAGCAAAGTTAATAAGCGATGTTATCAAGCAAATCGCTTGAATTTGAACAATGCTCACCCCGACGCTTTTTTCCTGTAACGAGTGCACACTTTCCAGGGTACGCTGTGTAGCCTGGCAATGCTCTCATTCCTTCTGGATGGTCGTTGGAATCTATGAATTTCATTGATGTATAAAGGGTCCTTCCAGTCGTATAAATCCCCCGGCATGGACGGTATTTTCCTTGCCGAACTTTAGTCTACACCCGATATTTTATGTCCGATGTTTGCTTCAATCTATGAGGCTTGTCTTAGACTTAGTTTCATACCTAAGGGTTGGACACTGATTCCCGAAAGAGTCAGACCCTCCTACGTGTAGCCAGGCGACTTTCGACTTATAAGCCTTACATCTTTCTTTATCAAGGTTCTGGAAATACTACTGGACTTACTGATCCGACAGGATGCACGCCTACTGCAAGGGCACAAAAATTTAAGGAATTTGCATGTTCTCCCATAGGCTATTCTCATCGCCCTAACTCACCTTAAGATGGAGCACTCCCTTGTAGAATTTGTTCGCCGCCTTTTAGGCAGTAGAACTATATATACGGATATGGGGTAAGTACCCTTAACAAGATACGCACATCGCGACATCCCTCAATTCGGTGTTATTTCTCCTCTCCTTTGGAATCTAACGGTGAATATCCTACTGTCACGGTTACAGGGTACAGGTTGCCATGTCAGTGCTTACGCTAATGATGTTGCGCGGACGGCAGTTGGTGGGCACCTCCAAGTTCTATTCGAACTGGTTCAAGGTGGGGCTCATGATGATCATGGGGGCGTTACCCTCAACACTGACTAAAGCCGTAGAGCCCTTGCTTCATTTCTAACTATAAACCTATATAGTACACTACAGGCAAGCAATGCTATTAGACTAAACACGCTGATTAGGTAGGGTGATATGAGATTCGGACGCTCTAGGATTCTGCAAGATCCTCCAGCAATCTCCAGGCGCCTGGACCGCACACTTCCGCCCATTGGACAGATGAATAACTTCCAAACAAGGATATTATCAAAGGGTGAAGTGGAGGAGGATTCAGTGCTTATCTCTTTTCTCCGACTCAGCAGCCACCTACGCTGATGCCTCAAAGTTGGATAGCCTAGTTGGACTTAGCCTTAGTTTTCGTCTGCAAAATTTTGGCAGCGGTTTAATATTTTCTGATAGACAGGCAAAGCACTTGATTGTGACAAATCGTGGGCGAAGATTGCCATGAAATGCAGACTTACGCTAAATGAGTTGGCGTCATTCATGTCGACATGGATGACAGGCCATAGAAATTTGATGGACAACTGTTTGCGGATGAACTGGCAAGGAAAGGTACTATACTATCAGCAATCAGTACTGCTCCAATTGTGGGAATTGCGCTACCTTCCTGCAAACTCTAACTGGATAATAATTTTATCGAACGGGAAAATACTAGATGGTCTGTGGAACTCACGTGCAAGACAGCAAGGCATACTTGACCTAGGTTGGATAAGCGTAGATATAGACCTCTACTCCGTTTTCACCGGGCATTTTACTTCTAAAGTATGAGAAGGGACGAAAGGAGTCTCTAATATGGCATCACAATGAGCCCACAGTGGCCTAAGTGTGTCCTTCTTCTGTGCTGCATGGGGACCGTCGAGATAACCTAACTCAGTCTGAATTTGCTTTTTGGTGCAGTGTTTGGCATCTTTTCCAACATGTAATTAAAAAACTTGTATTAGGCTTTTATTGCCTCAAAAAAGGTTAAACAACTTTGCTCCGCCATCCAACGGAAGTTAAGATTAAAAATGTTTATACTAAAAGCGACATAATTTCGTACGAAATAAATCGCTTCTTTGATTTTCTGCTGCACTAAGAACTCTTGCCAGTACATTGTCCATGACTTGGTAATTTTTTTCCGCGTGGGTGCTAATTTACTTTTTAGCTTTTGTTATTAACGCTGCCATTTTGCAACTTAATTCTCCAAAAATCAGTTTAAGGTTATGCCCAAAAATCTAATGTTTCTACCCACATGCCAATACCCACATAAATATGCATGTTTTCCATATATACATACATACATATCCATTGTGCATGCAAATAAAAAAAAGACAATAGGTGATCAGCGCAGTGGAAACAAGAACATAATCATTTGCTTATTGCGCTAAAGGGCGCCACACTCAAATTAGTATGTTGCACGTGTAATTTCCGCAGCCGCATACGCCGCCACGTTGCGCCGGACAGGTAATGAGTTTGATTGTTATTAGCGACTCCGATGAACCGAATAACCATACAGCTGCCGCGTGGGGCTTGAGGAGTGCAGACATTGCATGGACATTCTGTGTGTGAGTGCGATGTGTTGCAATGTGAATTGTGTGTAGCATTGTTGCGCTTTTATACATACCCGTACATACACCTGCAAAACATGCAATGCAAACGCTTAACGGATAATGTTGAGTAAGATTAAGTGTGGCTGTATGTATGTATGTATGTAGAGATGGAGCAGCAGTAATGGCAGCAACAGCAAAAGCACCAGATTTGCATGTGAACTCGAAATGATTGCACAATATGCAGCTAGCAAGCAACAATGTACTTAAATTCATGGCATTTTTTTACACTACTTAGCATACATATAAAAAAAAAAAAATATGTAAGCCTGCATGACAGCGTCTTTTTTGTGTCGCATGCAATCAAGCTGAAAGATCTTTAGCCATTGATAAACAAATTACTTTAAGCTTCTGTGAATTTTATTGCTCTCATAACATCGTTGCTGTTTGGGGCAAATTTTTTAAGCTAAAAAATATAAATAAATGCTTGAAAGCATGAATACAGATAAGTAAATATAGGGTGCCTCATGATGACCAACTTCTCTAATATTTGAGATATTAAAATAGGGAAAACTATAGTTTTTTAAATAACTTTTCCAGTCCTACAGGTAGTCCGTTAAAATATCTTCAGCACATTAATTTTAATAAAAACCTCACTAAGGTTTGACTAAACTACGAAATATCGGCTATTACTTCTGCCGCTTGAAAATTTTGATAATTATTATTTTTTTTTTTTTCGAAACACAAAAAGCGGCTTAAAGTTGAAAGCCTCCGCACTAATTAAATATTTTAAAAGTATGGAATATTTTTTTCTGAACAAATGTAGTTACAACAGTCGTACGTGCAAGATTTTATTCTTGATATACCCTTTATTTAGCGTCGTTTTTACCCAAAACTTGCTCCTGCGGCGTTATTTGATTATTTATATTCACTTAACTCAGATATCTTTATGCGGTTATTGTTTGATATCTTCTAAGTTTGGCTTGTAGCGTCTATGATAACTGCTTTGGGTGGTGTGCATTAGCAAATATAGGTACGTAAGTACATTAGGGCGGGCCGTTATAGCACAGAAGCAGGGACCGAACTAATAGTTATTTTTTTAAAGTCACCTTGGTCAATTCTATATATATAATACGCTAAGGGATTTTTTGTTCAGGATAAAAGATCTGCACCACAGCGCTTGGCCTGTAGATGTGCAAACTGGTTTTATTTTTTAGAACAGAGTTGCCACCTGTAGAACAATTGAATTCAAATTATTTAATAAGTAACGCCATAATAACGCGCCGTTCGTTTGATTCTCCCAACTGAGGGGTCAAATTGAAAGGCTTGGACTGCAGATATGCAATAAGCTTTAGTTTTTTTGAAACAAGTTGCACCTTTTAAAAAAATATATTCAAACTATCTAAAAAAAAAATTAAGTATTACAAAATGAGTTTCAATGGAAATTGCTTTAAAAATCATTATTTTTTAACTTAACTTTAGGAGGGTTGCCACCTGTCTAAAAAATCAAATTAAATTTGAATTAAGGAAATTAAATAGAGGAAAAAAAATCCAAAAAATATAATTATAAGAAAATTTCGTAATTTTTACACCCATGCTTTCTTCGGCATATTTGCTTAGCATTACACGCAGAATCCTCCTGAAATATACGCGCATAGTAAAAAATGTTGACCCGTCCTAACGTACATACATGCAGATCGGTATATATTTGTAGGTTAAAACAATTGATTTATAACCCTTAAGGAGGTATATAATGAGTTATTAAATATGTAAAATTTTGTGTGAATTTTATCTGACCAAGGACGTAAAAAATAGTACGCACCACGAACTTAGCCAAGTAAGCGTGGCGTGAATTTCTGTTCAATTTTTTATCTTTGATATTCAACAAACTACATACACTTGAGTCGGACGATTCTGATGCCATTTTAAAATTTTTGTCCTTATTTATTTTACTAAATATATTTAGTTCCTTTTCTCAAAGCAATGGCGCAGCAGATATACAAAAAGTGGTCCAGCTGTCAGCAATCCCACAAGTTCCTTCCATTTTCTCTGCAGATATTTCCATCTGCTTAATGAAAATAACTTCAACCGAAGGGAAATATTTTTGGTATTTACGACCGAAAGTGCTAAAACTGAATTTGGGTGGATTAATACCATTTTGAGCCAAATGGTAAAACTAGCCGTGGTAATGCCGTGAAAACTGGCACAAAGTTTAAAATAATTTCTTTAATTTCAGGGTTAAAATTCCATTGCAGGCAATATGCAAATTGAATATTTTATTTCTTATCGGGAGTCTATACTAAAGCAGGCCATATCATCTGCATAGACCAGAGCGTATATATGTATTGGAACCGTTAAGGTTGACTAGTTGGAAATCAATTAACAAGCATCAGAGAAAGCACGCCGCGCCGCCCTGGGGATGGCCCGTAATATTATGGAATACAATTTACCAGCACAGCCAGCACAAAATCTACTCCATGACTTGGAGCCTAGTTGTGCCTGCTACAGAAGGTGGCAATGTTTGTTGTTGTACATAGCTGGCTATTCATTTTGAGAAAATACATTTATTTATACTTTTGCTTTTAACAAATTAAAAGCTTGTAAAACTATACATTTCGCAAGTACATAAAAAATGTCTTCCTCTTTTCGAATGTGTTTATGCTTTCATTAGAAAAATAAACATTGAAAATGATATTCATTGAATTTATCTAAATAATGGATCAACCGTAGTATTAATGCAATTAATTAAAATTTAGTGCATACTTTGCTTATTAAAAAAAAAAAAACAAAAACAATTTTAGATTATTCTTTGCAATTTCATGCAGCACATTTACTGAGAAGCCTTTAGCTTTCCACATTGCAGCCGAACAACTTTTACTCACTGCCTACTATTTAAAGCAGTTGTTTTGCTCTAAAAATCTTTTTACACTTTTGGATATTTAATTGATTGCTTGCATTGCGTTGAAGTGAACGATTACTTGCTCGCCATTAATGGCAATTGGAGTGACAGCTGTCAGACCAAAAAAATTTTATCGTAAAATCGATGTGCGAGAAAACCAAAAAAAAAAACAAGATTAAAACGGAAAACTTCTATGCGTAAAGAAGGATACCTGCTGCGTTGTACTATAATTGGCGGTGTACTTCAACGAGATGAAATTGGCAAGAAAATGAATATTTAAGAATGAAATCAATTGGGTAAAAAAAAAATAAAATAAAATGTAATATTTATGGGACATTCCATACCAAAACGGACGGGATTGACATTTCATGTGTTTGATTTGTTTCAAAGAAGCATTTGATTTTTTTTTTTTAATTTTCAAATATGCCATGTTTTTGAAAATATCCCATCTCAAAATAAATTTAAAAAAATCACAATGGTAGCTCTTAGTATTGCGCAATATTTATGTATAGTATAATGGGGTATACTCTACAATAATTTGAGTTATGAATTTTTTTTTAAACCGAAATTGATACTTTAGAAATATAAAATTTTTTTTAATTTTTTTAAGAATTTTTTTGAGTATGCATTTTTGAAGCCCATTAAATTCTAGTATAATACAGTGCAATTTTTCGGCGATTGCAAAACTTGCGTTAGTTTTTTTTTTTAAATTTACATTGAAAACGCGTTTGCGCATTTTCTTCCATAAGGCAAATTTTGCAGTAGCTTAAAACTTGCACTTTATTATACCAAAATTTAATGGGATACAAGGATGCTTACTCAAAAAATAAAAAAATTTGTAAATTTGTAATAAACTCATTTTACTCAACTTCGGTGTAAAAAAAATTCATAATCAAATTATTGTAGAGTGCACCCCGTAACACTATACTTAAATTTTGCGCAATACTCAGAGCTACCATTGTAATTTTTTTAAACTTTTTTTGAGATGGCATATTTTCAAAAACTCTTTTTTTATAAAAAAATTTGTATGTGAAAAATTTGTCAAGAAAAAAAACTTTAAAAATGTCTCTTTTCACAGAGATTTTTGATGTGTGGATGTGTGATTTTTTTCAAATTTTTTCCTCTCGCCGTCCTCGAGATATTTGGAAAAGTATTAAATCGAATCGTTTTTGCTTTTGTGCTGTAAAGTTTTTAAAAATGGATTAATCAAGCTCAAATTTCATACTTATTTATTATTTATGTTTATGTATCAACCCTAAAAATTTGAAACAAATCAAACAGACGAAGTTTGAACACCGTCCGCTTTGGTATGGAACTCCCCATATACACATGTATGTATGTATAGAATTTCAAGAAACACCTCATTAATAATAAACTGAGTTAAAAAGCTAGGCTATATTTGCATAAAAGAGGAGATGTCTAAGCTAATTTTCAAAGCTAATTAATCATAGAAGTCAGGGAACGAGCACCCATTTGAAGTATTTCACTTATTACTCACGGATTTCTGGAACTGACTAGTTGCAATTAGTTAGTTGTTGCTTGTAACATACCTGGAAGTAAAAGAGAATAAGTCATTAATATGCTTATATAAAATTATTATAAAAATTATAAGCAAATTATGCTGTAAAAAATTTCAAATGATTGAAATGATTTTTACTATATTCTAAAAAAAATTTGTATGGAAAATATGAATTTTTAATGACGTTTTCCGATATTTGACATAAATTCCTTGTTAGTCATATACCGGAAGTACTTAAATGGAAAACTGTAAGAAGAGTTTATAATTGAAGTAATTGGGTGTTTAGTTCCCTGAGAATGCCTTATAGGAAGGAATAAAATAACTAAAAAAACATTCGAGAGGAACCAAAACACTTTTGACGAAAAAGTTTTGAAATTTTGAAAATTTGTAATTTCTTCCTATGCAGTCCAGCAGAAAATATGTAATTGCTTCTTGTATGTAAAAAGTAATACTTCTGGCCAAGTTCAGAGCTATTTCAGGACCATTTCGCAATGAGTTCAAGACCGTTCCGGTACATAGTCAGGATTATTTTGGAACCATTTCGGGTCATTTAAACCTCTGTTAAGGACCATTTTGGGATTAGTTTTCTACTATTTGCAGTGCATTTTAGGCCCAGTTCTGTATCACTGTGAGCCTAGTTTAGGGTTATTTCAGGAACATTTCGGGATCATTTTGGTAATAAAAAGGAACCATTTGTGAACTGTTCGAGATTTGTTTCGGGGCCTGAACAGGAATATTTCCGAACTACTTCACGACTACTTCAGGACCATTTCGCGCCTAGTTGTGGATTATTTGAGACTATTTCGTTACGGACTAGTTAAGGCCTATTTCAGGAGAATTACGAGAATAGTTCAGTATCATTTTGGGATTGGTATGGGACCATTTGGTACCGCTCCCAGAATTGTTCGAGAGCATTTCGGGACAAGATCCTGATTTTTTCAGAACTACTTCAAGAAAATTTTAAAACTAGTTCGGGATATTTTTATGGTGATTCGAAACAAGTCACAAAATAATACGGAAACATTTCTGAACTATTCCTAAACTGGTTATGAAAAAATCGCATTCTTGTGCAGACAAAATGAATAAAAAGAAATGAAATAAATGTTTAATTTTAAGCCTTATCTATTTACATATGTTCATTAGACTGCATGCAAAAAAAGTTGCAGTTTTTTCCGCGGGATTAAAAAATTAATTATATTCTAAGACTTCCACCAAAATATTTCAGAAAAATATTAATGATACCTCCAAACATGGAGTTTTTATGAATAAAAATAGTTTCTTAAAAGATTTTTTGATAAAAATACCCTCAGATGACAAAACAGTTTAAGCTTAAAAAATCGACATAAAAATAAAAAAAAATGTTTCAACGGAATCATGATAATGAGATTTTTGATGATGTTTTTTAACTTTTTTAAAAGATTTGACTAAGAAAAACTTGAATAACTGGGCTAAAACTATACCGATATAGAATTATGAGTTATTTACTTACCCTTTTTATTTCTTTCCAAAAAACTCATTCACGTCCCAATTTTTTCTTTATCAAATCCCAATACATCTTAATTCAACATGGAATTAGGCTCGTTTATCTTACCTTTCTCTTTCATACATAGACGAAACTTATTTGCAAATAAATAAAAAGGGTAAGAAAACACCTTTTCATTTATTTAAAGAGTGTTTCACATATTAAATAAAGAATATGAAGGAGCATTAAGTAGTTTGTACTATTTTTTGTTTATATTATTTTTCAAGAGCCATCAGTTCAAAGTCTTTTCAAAATCGGGTAACCTAACTTTTTCTGCCTTTGCGTTCGCAATTTTATCTGCATTTTCCTCTTCCTCGTTAGCTAATAACGGCAAAGATATTTCTGAAATAATATTGCGGCATCCGCTGTAGATATTGATAATCAGATTTAAAGATATAAAAACAACA